>NW_026683791.1:0-188279 GCF_030247195.1 Topomyia yanbarensis | reverse complement strand
GTCATTTCAATACCGAATGGTGAGTTTTTCGTCGTATCTGGTATCACATATAACTTCCAAACTGCAGAATCAATACGTCATACCGTCATACCTCTCATTATAAATAAGCACATATTACTTGACAATGGCATTATTTTTAAGACCATAAGATTGGCCTAAAAGTGGCTTTTTCGAAAACTCTACACTGGCGTTACTCTTTACACTTTATACTAGCTCAGTTTCATTGTCATTTCAAAAAATTCTTCGCAGCAGTTTAGTAGACATTTTAAGTAAATAGAAAAATGTCGATTTTCAAAAATTCAACAGTAGTGTAATCCCTTTAACAAATATTTAATATGATGGTACGAATATTACAGAGTATTTGTGTGAATAGTATAAAGTATTATAAATTATTTTTAATGAAACTGGATAGAAATGTGTCTTCGAGAATATTGTAGATCCTTCATTTTTATATATCTTATAAAGATGCAAACTTTGTAGGTCCTATATCAGCGGTTCTCAACCTTTTTCGTATCACGGACCACTTAGAAATCACCCTGGGTTGCTGCGGACCCCCACGGATAAATATCGATTTTGTATTCTATCAATATGTTACTTTCAGTGTGTTAGGAAACCAGACTTGAAATTTCAATATGCGCTCGGAAAATATATTTTTCTTCGCGGACCCCCAGCAACGACTTCACGGCCTCCTAGGGTTCCGCGGGCCCCAGGTTGAGAATCACTATCCTATATGTTTCGAAATAGATCATGCTTTGGTTAAAAATTTTGCTTACAGATTATGTTTTAAAAAATGCGCTATATTTCAAAACATGTAGGACGTACAAAGATAGTATCTTTAGAAGATGTACTTATAATTACCTGACATACAACTCTGTCGTAGACACCATCTTTCTATCTCGTTCCATTAAAAACTTGATAACAGCGCCACCCTGGCGACTGAATCGCAAGCTAACATGAAATGATCAAATAAAGCGCTAGATGCCATGTAACAACTTTGCCAAAGACACCATAACTCTAAAACGAACGATAAGGAAAGGACGTGTGAATTGTGGGTTAGCCCCATTTGGACGCTAGGTACCTCCGGGGGTTATCCCCTCGAACTACGAAAATCCTCGTGAATTGAAAGGTAGTTCATGAAATGATCTTATTTTTTCTAGACAACATGGGTCAATGAATTACTAATAAAATCGTGTACAACAAAAACAATGTTAATTTTGTAATGCGAAAGTTTTTTCCACTTCCTGTAAAAAATGCAAAATGTGGGTTAGCCCCTTTTGGACGCCATCCATTCATTTAGTGCAGTTTCATGAATCTGACATTTAGTGTAGTTTCAAGATATGAAGGGCTCATGTTGCGCATTTTTGCATCGAAATTTCTATATCTATGCTTTCGAAAATACCCATGTGAAGACGCCCTGAAGCTCATTAATCTTTTTACAAATTGGTTGCCTAAACAACATCATATTACTAAAAAAATTGTGATTCTTACTGGTTTTGTCAACCATTTCTGCTATCCGATGAGATTGGCTACTATTATTATCGTGTATATTAACCCTTTAACGACCAACGCCTTCAAATGGGTTTACATAAAAATGGTCGAAAAAGAATTATGGGATTTCAAATCTAATAGCAAAAATGGATTCAGCGATCCAAAATTAGTAAAAAACCCAAATTTTAGTCATGTAAATCATTTTCTAACTTTGTCACAACTTTGTTTGGAGAGGTGCCACTGTGCGTCGCTTGTGGTGAACGCGAATCACTCAACTGAAAAATATAGAGTCAAAACAAACGTTAGATTTAAGCATTCATTAGTGATTTAAGGAAGGATTTCGCAAAAAAAATGATTCAACGATGGTGACGATTCAGGTATTAAGAGCTTTCTATTTTGTATTTTGGTAAAATCCTTTGTTCAATTGTTAGATATTGTGAGCCCAACGGTATTCGACATATGTTGGTCACTGTGAGGTAACTTGCAGAAAAAAAATCTAAATTGAAATAATCGCGTTGATGCAGCGTATTATCTAGAGTTGCAATTTCGGTTCTAGCTCTCAGATCGCCATAAACATTTGAATAAACGCTATTAAGGATATGTACTTTAAATATACGCAATTTTCGATTTTTTGCCCAGCACAATAAAGCCGCTTTAGGGAAACTTAAATATTTTATTCACAAAGCATTAGTAATAAGTAAATTGTCTGCCTAATAGAAGGGCATTTTTTGCTTTGCCTTTGATTTGATTTAAATTTCGACATTTCTCGCAATGGTGTTATCTCATGCTAATTTGATCAATTAAATATCCGAAGAGGGAGTTTTAAAAGTTCTAAGAAATGTCTCATCACACTATTAGGTGGATTAAAAGCGACTTTTTTTTCAAAGAACATCACTTTTCTTAGAAAAAAAAACAATCAACTCTATTCTCACGGTAGAGAAATCGGTGCCCAGGTTCAAATCCTAAGCTATCTGGTAATGGTCCTTGCAAATGTATAGTTCTGGGTCCTACAATAGAAACCATTCCATTATAGGGAAAGTGGGTACACTTGATCCCACTTTTGTTTTTTTCTCATAACTCTTCAATGAAATAAAAAATTAAATTGCAAAATTCGCCATATTGTAGTAAATTTAAATTGTAAGAGCTATGAATAATATGTGAATCCGAATTTTAAGCCCTGTAAGTAATATGAACACTTTTGAAAATCATGTCAAAACGAGGTTTTTGTAAAAACATGTGGTAACTTGATCCCCTGCCTACTAGGCCTAAAGAAACAAAGCACACTATGACTAGTAGAAACGAATGTTCAACTAATCACCTGTCCTAACAAATTATTTAATTAGACTACCTTTTTAGATGATCGACAAACTTTAATCACTGTATAAAGTCAAGTCAAGACAAGTATTTGCGGTAAATCAGTGCTGTTTAACTGGCTTTTCCAACCTTCAGTAGCGTATACCATAATTTGTTCACGGAAAATACATTTTAGATCAATTAATAGTGCCAGGCACTTTATGAAAACGATGTTTTTCTATGACAATTGCACAATTGCTATTTGAAAGCTACATCAAACAGCACGTCTGTATCTTTTCGTGTTCTTACTTTCATTTTGAAATATTATAATTTCAGATTTCTAACGAGAGGAGAAATCAATAAAGAATGCAATTAAGTTTTCAGCAATCTCAATTGCATTGTCTGTACCAATATGTTTTTTCATACCTACAAAAAGCCAATAGCGCATAATCCCCATTTATGAGTCAAATGTTACTAGCTACAGAAAGCCAGATTCGTCCTCGCTAGTTACCCAACCGATCTGGGTACCACAAGTCTGATTAGATTGTTGTTCTAATCCTAAAAAGAAAAGCGAATGACCTCTACGATGAAATCTAATCAGTTGATCTGATAAGTTTTGATTGTAGATGTCCGAAAATCAAGGGTATGCTTTATGGCAGAAATATTCCCATCCATCCATAATCCTAGTGAAAATGATTCGAGTACATGTATTTGACACCATGGCAACATATAATGTAAAGAGACGGATTAAATGTCTGATTGAAAATAGGAACGCTTGGTTAGCAGCGCTATTCTAGAAGAGTGGGTGAGAGGCGGATAAATTTCAACTCTGTGCAATGGATCGGCACTTTTTGCTCTTTTCGAATTGGTGTCCACTTCAAGCAATCCGATGCCAGAATTTGGATGCCAAATTCCATCTCCATCCATGGTCGAGGAATCGTCAGTGCAATGGCGAATAGTAAAAAATAGTACGCCACTTTTTCACGAATTGTGACGCATCAATCACCCTTGTCGACATTGTTGGATGTTTGTTTGTTGTTGACTCCATAGTAGGTTCTGAAGTGACATGGAAAATTCAAATTTATAGCTTACATATAGCGAGAGCATGAAGACTGCGTAGGTTCGAAAAAAAGTTTAAAGTTAGAATCGTAGCATATTTACTTTACGTTATAATTGAAAAAGAATTTTTGAAAAATTTCTTGCTTATTGTTTCATATTTCCAATCTGGTAAAAGCCTAAGGTAGCTAAAGCAATCATTTATTCATTGCTATCATTAACTCAGTTTTTGATGTTTTGCGACTTAGTCCGGTCTGACTTAACACCGACCAATTATTCTATTGTATTCATTTTATCAAACGTGTAGTAAGTAAATAATGTGAGATCTAAAGTCGAAGGAATGGTTTTGAACACCTGTATCATTACACCAAAGGTACAAGTTAAAATCACGTTCGAGATGTAGATTCAACGGTCAAGTTCGAAACACAAACGAAATAAAAAAGCCAACTTCAAAACTGTTCGGTCCTGAGAATAAAGCCCTATAGAGTGGTCATATTTCCACTCACTTTCGATTTCATTTTCCCACGTCACGCAAAGGGGCAAAAACCCCAACTCGAGGTCGAACGGAAAAACGAATTTGCATGAAACGCCAAACAAACACAAGTAAAATGCAGAACAGAATACCATATGGAGCGTCATTTGTCTGTTTCAGCAATCCGTAAGCGACGGTTTTTACCGGAACTCGTAGCAAGAAATGCACGCGAACATTTTTCAACCCTTCTGCAACCGGTACCGTGGTCAGCAAACGCCACGATAAACAGTGGGTATACAATACACTCTATCATAGCAATATATACGTACGGTCAAGCACATTAATTACCAAATGCCATTTGTTATGGTGTGGAATGTACGCCGTGATAAATGCAATTAATTTGTGGCAATTTACCGAGCGCCATTTCAGTGTTTGCCACTATTGAAACAGGAACGAGTAAATGGTCGCTCTATTTTTCGGTAGCTGTTTCGGAACGAGTGAATGTCTTGCAAATGATGCCGGATTTCACAACAGTTGTCGTCGCTGCTATTCCGAGATGATTGGATACTTCCTTTCTCAAATGGTGGCTATTGAATTCACTGAACTCACAAGATGAAATTTTAAATATACTTAATAGCACGAATCTTTTAGTTAAAATGTACATTCAAATATAATTATACGTACGTTTCCATAGTATGCCTTCGTGCTTGTGGAAATCAAATAAATTATTAACTTATTGAAAACAGACTCCAGACACTTTTATATCAACACTACTAAAACACTATATAGTCTAGCCGTTTTGATTGTTGATTGAAATTAGTTTCAACAGGCGAAACACTCGAAATCAACTTGGATCGATAGAAGCCAGAGTGCCAACCTCTCAGGGATACTTCCAGTAGATCGTCTAGACTAGAACGAACTGAAATAACACGAATCAATTCAGCCGGCTGTCAATCATGATGATTCCCTACCAGTGTGGGATAGAATGTTTCCGAAAATAACTACAGCGCAGGCAAAACTAATTCCAATCCTTTAGTTTCCACCTGTACTGCAGATGCACACTTGCTATAGTGTGTTCCTATACCGTCGGTGTAGTGCTATCTTTTGGCAAGAGCTTTTTAGCACTTTCGAAGAAAAAAAATTGAGTTTAAAGAAGACAAGCGATACTTTTATATTTTCTGTAGTAATTTCTCAATTTTTGTAAAGATATCGAGAGTTTTAACTTAAAATGTACATACAGTACTGTACAGAATTATAGGCAGTTTATGTAAACAATAATAAAATTGTCTATTTCTGAAAGAATACAAAACATACAAAGCCACTTAGATTCTTTAGTTTATGCCAGAATAGAAAGGTGTCCCACATCCAATTGCATTACGGAAAAAGCCGATGTAGAAAATGTCCTAATGGACTGATCCCTTTCAAACTTTCAGACAGAAAAATATAACTCATTAATAAGCTTTTAGCATATTTTTTTCATGCAACTTAAATACAAGTTGCATGAAAGTGCTGTACAACATCTGGGTGCAGCTTCTTCTGCACGGAAATTCACTTTTTCTTCATGTCTTCCTCAGATATGACCTCATTGGGTTGCTTCCATAGTGCCTGCTTCAAAACTGTCCAGTATTTTTGTTTGTCCTTTCCGATCAGAACACAATAACAAAATTATAAAAAATGCAATTTCCGTAGGAAGCTGTGTTACAAATCTGGTCTCGTTGGTAGTTAAAATAACAGAAAATTATTAACAAGTAATAGCGCAAGATATAGTTTTGAAATCTTTCTGTTGTGTTTTTGATCTGGTTAGTTCCGGTACGTTTGAATGTGGGGGGAGTGGGGGGGGGGGGTTCATGTCCGTTGGTGCGACCGTCAACTTCGTACCACTCGATAACAACGTTTAAATAGTGGCACGAATCTAGATCCGGCCAGAAAATCGTAGGACCCTCGTGTTGCATCAACAGAAGATGCAGACGCTTCTGCAGACACTCTTTGAGGCAGATCTCCCCGTTTACAATCCCGGTAGTCACGAACGGCGCACTCCGTTTGCCACATTTGCAGACCGCTTACCAAATCATGTATTTATTGGCAAACATTGAAAATGTTTACTTCCTTACTTCCTCCAAAACATCAAACTTATACTGGGCGGGGAAGAATAGTAACCCCGGAAGCTGCCGGAAGTCCGCCTTCACGTAAGTCTCATCATCCATAATGAGACAATGAGGCTTCGTCAGCATCTTGGTGTACAGTTTCCGGGCCCGTGATTTCCCCACCGTATTTTGCCGTTTGTCACGATTTGGAGCCTTCTGCACTTTGCACGTATGCAATTCTTTGCAGTTCCTCCCGGTCCTTAGCTCTTTGAACGAAAAACTTGGACAGATTGAACTTTTTGGCCAAATCCCTGACCGAAGCATTGGGATTCCGCTTAAACGCTTGTGATCCTGATCACTAATAGAACATCCATTCTGACCGCATTGCTCCTTCCGTTCGATGCTCAGAGTTAGGCAGAAACCTGTAATCACATGACTCACCGTTGACTGCACGATTCCGAGTTGTTTTCCGATGTCCCGAAGAGAGAGTTGAGAATTTTCCAGGTGTTTGCGCAAAATCAATTCACAACGTTGCTTTTCGGGTGACGCAATTTTTTCCAATTTTCGAAAAACTGACGGCGATAAAAAAATAGAGTGTAAACAATACACTCAAAACTACTTCTATCCAAATTTTCGAGAGAAAATACCCAATGGGTAACTTTCTACAACGCTTTTGCAGTGATGCAATTTGATTGCATCAATTATTGCAATTATACCCTTCACTGTTTGATGTGAGGTTTAATTTGGATAAAAAAAAACAATAAATGCATAAGTTAAATTTTTAATTGACTAGGGTGACTTTTAAAATATCTTGGACAAAATTATAGGCAGCAACTTATGCATGTAATGTAATGCATTTAATCGTGAAATACCGTCTACATGAGGATATTTAGGGCAATGATTATTTAGGGCTGTCGAATGTTCTTTACACCATTCTCTGTTTATTACTTGTTTATAATAATCTGATTTCGACCGTGGCAATATGGGAAGACAACGACTATCATGTTGCCTATAGGTAATGTAACTTATCTTGCTTGTGAGAAAAATGATCGGGAATTAACTTTATCTCTTTTAAGTTCAGTAAACCAATAGCATGAGAATCGTCATTGCCGGTAACGACCATCTTCACCGATACTTAGGATAGAGTAGGAAATGTTGATGTGAACCCTACTTAAGAAAGGCCTCCGCAGCAATGCTTCCATAGATGTTATGGAGTTGGATTGAAGGTTTAAAATTTGCCACAAGCAGGCAATGCGACCAAATGAATATGTTTGATGCGGTGGGATAGTCTATTTATACTTAGTTCGTGCAACCACCCTTGGTTGCAATTTCGTTATTGATCTAGACTTACTGATACTACTGAAGTCGTCACGGTAAATAACAAGAAATTGGCTCAATTATAATTTCTTTTTTCAAATAGTTTTACGGAAGGAAAACTAGCAAAAAAGAAAAAAATATTAATCAAGGGCTGTACACAAACCAAACCTACAAAAGAAAACCAAGAAATAAGTTTGAGCTGCCCAAAATAATCATTAACTGTACCGAAAGATTTACTCTGCATGACGGGTACACTAGCATTTGACGAGCGCGTCGTTTGTCTCCCTTCACTGTCAGCGTACGACCACAGATCCCAGCCTATCTTCACTAATGCCACTCCCGCTCGAAACGAAACTGAGACAAGCTCCAATCCGTCAACCTGTCGATATGAATGATCTGAGAGCGGTTGTGGATAGAACTAGACCCAGTCCCGGTGTTTAAGCAAAAACGGCATAAGGTAGGCTGTAGCCCGTTGGCACTGGGGGGAGGGGGGGGGGGGGGGGGTAAGGGACAGTAGTTCTGTATTAAAGGTGGATGGCGACATAGTTTGGCCACATGTTGCACGATAATACAGCTTTGCCAATCAAATTATGAATAATAAACCACGTATTCATTTATCAATTTGTGTTTCCAAAAAAAAGCGCGCCCCGAATATACCCATGGCATGTTCAGCAGTGATTCAGTTCTAGATTCATAATTTTGACAGTTCTTTGATATAAAACTGAAAATTTAAAGCTAGAACTTGCTATACCCAGCAGCACATTTAGCGGGTGTTCTAGTTCATTAAAAATTTATGTATAGCCATGTTTTAAGCGTTACTGGACTCAAATTTATTTTTCCCAAGCCTTTCGGGTTTAAGTGCCTATGCTGAATACTCTCTCTGTATTTTAAACACGGTTCTAAACGTATTTTCAAATCAGCAACAAATAGAACGGCATCGTATAACTGTTTTAAATTTTAAAACAAAACAGTTCGAAATTATAAAACAAAACGCTCAGCTGGCAGTGTGATTGTTACAGTTCTAATTCTACTTTGAAACTCTTATGTAAAATAAAACGCTACTGAATATGCTCTTACATTCAAATGTTTGATTGGGTTATTTTGGTGTACATGTTTAGTTTTTGTTATGAATCTTGCTCATAATTTGGGAATAGAATGCCGACAGTCAAACGATGTTCATGATTTTAGGAGCTTATTCGCGATTTTTGGGATTTCTCATTACGTTACCGTGCTATTCTATTCATGAGTTTACTACCGGATTTTCCTGTCAGACGGGCGGGCCTTATGTTCATGATTCCATGATCTTAGTTACAATTTTCGTAATTTCTTTTCACGTTATCGTGATATTTTAGTCATGAGTACAATGATTCATGTTGATGATTTCGGGATCTTAGCCGCGATTTCTGACATTTTAATAACGAGTAATGTGATTTATGTTTATGATGCCAGGAACCTTGTCATGATTTTCAAAATTTATATTCACGTTGCCATGAAATTTTAGTCATGAGTAGAGATTGATGTTTATTTATGTTCATGATTTCATGATCTTAGTCACGATTTTTGATATTTTTGTCACGAGTGTTTATGTTCATAATTTCAGGATCTTAGTCACGATTTTCGTAATTTCTATTCACATTGTCGTGATATTTTATTTCAGAGCATATTATCGAATTTGACACGTGGAGTAATGTGACGCATGTTCATGATATCACTAGTTTTATCATGGGTTCTCTTCGTCTGATCGCTGTTAATTTTTGATTAATATCACTTTTTTTACTCGGTGTAACGTGACAATATGAACTGGATTATAAAAGTGTGACTGATTTGCGGTTTCATGTTCTGTTAACTATATCATGAACATGATTTGTAGTGCTGAGTGCAGTTTTCGTCTTCTGTTGAGACATCACACTGAACCTTATCAAATGAATAACGATGTTCGAGGACAAAAATGATTCCACGAATAATACTTCTAATTTTGTGTAGAATCACGTGAAAATTTTATCACTATGAAATTGAAATTGATTAGGGATTTCTTCTAAATATCACCAGTACACCAAATAAATCGCAAATCATGTACTACGAATCATGAACCAGTTCACGAATCCATTAATAATATTTCATGATTTTGTGAACTATTTACGAACACGTATGGTCAGACGTGCCTGTTGTACTAGGAATCATGAACCAGCTGACGAATACATGAATAATATTTCATGATTTTGTGAACTATTTGACGAGCACGAATGGTGAGACGTGACAATCATGAACTAGTTCACGAATACATGAATAATACATTATCATTACGTTAACTATTTCACGAGCACGAATGATTAGTAGTGGCTATTGTACTAGGGTTCATGAACCAGTTTACGAATACATGAATAATATTTCATAATTTTGTGAGCTATTTCACGAGCACGAATGGTCGACAATGACTGGGCAGTGCGTAAGCCTCTCGTACCTGAAGGCATAAAATAGACCCCACTTGCGGTCCTTAGCTTCCTGCCCAGTTACTCCTAGCCCTGGCCTCCTCGTGGCGTCGACTGGGATACGAGTAACCTTAGTGAAGATCGGGTAACCAACCCCGGTGGGAACTTTGGTCGTATGCTGGCAGGGAAGGGGGGGTTACCCTTCTTCGGAAGGTGTAAACCTGTCCTGGTGCCCAGGTGGGACCTTAAGCAGTCCTGGCACGATGGCCCACCGGCGAGACAGGTGGTTGGCGTAGGCCCTATAAGCCACCCCTTAAAAAACCCACATAACGAACAATACAGAAGAGAATACGACCCAGAACAATCGGCAACGACCCAGGCGACGAATAAAGGATCACGATTGGAAACTCGGAACATGGAACTGCAGATCGCTCGGCTTCGCAGGATGTGACAGGATAATCTACGACGAGCTACACCCCCGCAACTTCGATATCGTGGCGCTGCAGGAACTTTGCTGGACGGGACAGAAGGTGTGGAAAAGCGGGCATCGAGCGGCTACCTTCTACCAGAGCTGTGGTACAACCAACGAGCTGGGAACCGGCTTCATAGTACTGGGCAAGATGCGCCAACGTGTGATCGGGTGGCAGCCGATCAACGCAAGGATGTGCAAGTTGAGGATCAAAGGCCGTTTCTTCAACTACAGCATCATGAACGTGCACTGCCCACACGAAGGGAGACCCGACGACGAGAAAGAAGCGTTCTACATGCAGCTGGAGCAGACATACGACGGTTGCCCTCTGCGAGACGTGAAAATTGTCATCGGCGACATGAACGCACAGGTAGGAAGGGAGGAAATGTACAGACCGGTGATCGGGCCTAACAGTCTGCATTCCGTATCAAATGACAACGGCCAACGATGTGTGAACTTCGCAGCCTCTCGTGGAATGGTAATCCGAAGCACCTTCTTCCCTCGCAAAGATATCCACAAAGTCACCTGGAGATCACCGGACCAAGTAACAAAAAATCAAATCGACCACGTTCTAATCGACGGTGGATTCTTCTCGGAAATCACAAACGTCCGCACTTATCGCAGTGCGAATATAGATTCGGACCACCACCTGGTTGCAGTATGCTTACGCTCAAAACTTTCGACAGTGCATAGCTCTCGTCGAAGCCGAACGCCGCGGCTAAACGTCGAGCGGCTACAAGATGGCAGAGTGGCTCAAGAATACGCGCAGCAGCTGGAAGTGGCACTACCAACGGAAGAGCAGCTAGGCGCAGTTGTCCTTGAAGATGGCTGGAGAGATATCCGATCCGCCATAGGTAGCACCGCAGCCACTGCACTAGGTACGGTGGGCCCGGACCGAAGAAGCGACTGGTACGACGGCGAATGCGAGCAGTTAGTCGAAGAGAAGAATGCAGCATGGGCGAGAATGCTGCAACACCGCACTAGGGCGAACGAGGCGCGATATAAACAGGCACGGAACAGGCAGAACTCGGTTTTCCGGACCAAAAAGCGCCAGCAGGAAGACCGAGATCGCGAAGCGATGGAGCAGCTGTACCGCGCTTAAGACACACGGAAATTCTACGAGAAGTTGAACCGCTCGCGCAGGGGCCACGTACCACAGGCCGACATGTGCAGAGATACAAACGGGAATCTTCTCACGGACCAGTGTGAGGTGATCCAGAGGTGGCGGCAGCATTACGAAGAACACCTGAACGGCGATGCAGCAGACGACGAGGATGGCACGGTAACGCACCTGGGAGCACGCGCGGAAGACATTACACTACCGGCTCCGGATCTCCAAGAAATCCAGGAGGAGATTAGCCGGCTCAAAAATAATAAAGCTGCTGGGGTTGACCAAATACCAAGCGAGCTACTAAAACACGGTGGCGAGCCACTGGCTAAAGCGCTGCACTGGGTGATTACCAAGATTTGGGAGGAGGAGATTTTACCGGAGGAGTGGATGGAAGGTGTCGTGTGTCCTATCTACAAAAAGGGCGACAAGCTGGATTGCTGTAATTACCGAGCAATCACCCTGCTGAACGCCGCCTACAAGGTACTCTCCCAAATACTATGCCGTCGACTATCACCAATTGCAAGAGAGTTCGTGGGGCAGTACCAGGCGGGTTTCATGAGCGAACGATCTACCACGGACCAGGTGTTCGCTCTTCGTCAAGTACTGCAGAAATGCCGCGAGTACAATGTGCCCACACATCATTTGTTCATCGACTTCAAAGCCGCATACGACACTATCGATCGAGATCAGCTATGGCAGATTATGCACGAGTACGGATTCCCGGACAAACTGACGCGATTAGTGAAGGCGACGATGGATCGGGTGATGTGCGTAGTACGTGTCTCAGGGACGCTCTCGAGTCCCTTCGAATCACGCAGAGGGTTACGGCAAGGTGATGGTCTCTCGTGTCTGTTATTCAACATCGCGCTGGAAGGTGTAATAAGAAGAGCAGGGATCGACACGAGTGGTACGATTTTCACAAAGTCCGTTCAGCTACTTGGCTTCGCCGATGACGTTGATATTATTGCACGAAACTTTGAGGAAGATGGAGGAAGCCTACATCAGACTGAAAAGAGAAGCCAAGCGCGTCGGACTTGCCATCAACACGTCGAAGACAAAGTATATGATAGGAAGAGGTTCACGAGAAGAGAATGAGAACCGCCCGCTTCGAGTTTGCATCGGTGGCGACGAAATCGAGGTGGTTGAAGAGTTCGTGTACTTGGGCTCACTGGTGACCGCCGACAATGATACCAGCCGAGAGATTCGTAGACGCATCGTGGCAGGAAATCGTGCTTACTTTGGCCTCCGCAAGACACTTCGGTCGAACAGAGTTCGCCGTCGTACGAAGTTGACCATCTACAAGACGCTGATTAGACCGGTAGTTCTCTACGGGCACGAGACCTGGACCATGCTCGTGGAGGACCAACGCGCACTTGGTGTCTTCGAACGGAAAGTGCTGCGTACCATCTACGGTGGAGTGCAGATGGAAGACGGCACATGGAGACGGCGAATGAACCATGAGTTGCATCAGCTGTTGGGGGAGCCGCCCATCTGTCATACCGCGAAAATCGGACGACTACGGTGGTCCGGGCACGTAGCCAGAATGTCGGACAATAGCCCGGTGAAAACGGTTCTCAATTGCAATCCGACCGGTACAAGAAGACGTGGCGCGCAGCGAGCACGATGGATCGACCAGGTGGAAGACGATTTGCGGACCCTTCGCAGATTGCGTGGCTGGCGACGCGCGGCCATGGACCGAGTGGAATGGAGGAATCTTTTGTATACGGCACAGGCCACTTCGGCCTTAAACTGTTAATAAAAACGAATGGTCAGTAGACCTCTCCACATTTTGAAAAAGTTTTGAAATATGCATGGGTCAGCTCAAGGAAAGGTCTAATGGTCAGTCATGACTATTGTACTAGAAATCATAACCCAGTTCACGGATACGTGAATATTTTATGATTTCGTGAACTATTTCACGAGCGTGGATATGGAATCGTGCCTAATATATTTAGAATCATGAATTAGTTTACGCTGACTGCACGGATTTAATAAGAAAATTCAGAGTTCCGTGAAATAGTTCACGTGAAAATATCCAAAATATGTGAACTATTGTTCCTAAATCTATGAATAACATTATGAGTCAATCTTTAGTTTAATGAATAAACAAATATTTCCACTAATAAAAACGCTATATCGGCAGTACTGAAGGGGAATTGAACATAACGATAAAATACATAATTTTTGTTCCAGTATTCATGGCACTATATTCACGATTTTGGGAACAATTTTTTCGTGTATTTTATTGGTTCAGGAAGAGTTTTAAAAATAGTAATTATTTTTGAATACATTATGAAAAAATGTATGTTTTTGTGTAGGGAAACAAAGAAAAAAATATTTCGTTTTGCCTCCCTTGAATCCTATACGAAAACCACTGTATGAAACTGAAATAAAAAGGATGTATTGGTACAATATGTTATCAACAAAATGTTGCTGAATATCGTAACGCTTCTATTAATTTCGATACATTGGAATTGTATCAAAGAAATAGAATGTAAATAATACGTTGCTTATAGGCATAGAATGCTTCCTAAAAGCTAAATTAGTAGGATTTGGGAACTTTAAATCCTACTGAATAAGATTGAGAAATATTTATGTCACAAATGTATATTCTTGACCAAATATGTATGACGCATCACAAAATACAAGTCAACGTCAATACAAGTACCTCAGCACCAGGTAAACTATCGTTAGTTATGGAATTTGCGTTACAACTTCATTTCATCAGTATCCGACACTAACTTAGTAACAGGACTAAGCTAGGGCCGAATTGACACTAGCTCCAAAAAAAAACTAAGACAACCCCTAATCAAGCGTGATGTCCCGCGAGAGTCTTGGGCAACCTTTTCCACCTGAGACATTAATCTAGCTGGTGATTAATACCCCCATGGTCATGGTCTAGATCCACCCCCATTACAAGGTATTTTAATAGTTTTTGTGATGGGATCAATCCATGAAAACACCATCGCCATGGTCCGGTAGACCCCATGTAAAACCATATTTTGTTGTATCTGTGGGTTATTGAGACCATTGTATGGTGTTTTGATGGTTGAAAAATTTCTAACGGACCATATGCATGGTCTTTCTAAAGGGTTGTATGGTGTTTGAGAACATGAGAAATCGCTCGGGATACTTCAATCCACTGTAGCTAATTCGAAGGTTGCTCATAAAATATTTCAGCAACCAAGCAAATAATTCTGATAACGTGATTTTCAAAACGAGTCACACGGCATATCTAGCTCATATTATTCAAAAATGGTGTTTGTCATCAGATAGCACTATAGTGACGCCATAGGGTCGTCGTATGGCTTTGCAATTGTCCAACACGACGAGCAGCGACAACGAATGAACGAAATCCTTCATCGAAATAGAAGGTAAAATGTTGTGGAGGAATGTAGTATGTACCACGGATTAGCTTTGCTTGTTTCGTTGGTTCCTATTTATTTTTGTAGTTGGAAAAAAGCTGTTAAAAAATCTCTCGCTTCAATCATGATTGAAATCATACAAAAAGTTGCTGGAATAAAATATCGATCTCTCTGAATAAGGGAGCCCGGCAATTGTTGATGGCGTTTCAAATCTTCCGTTCATATCTGTTTAATTCAGGTGTGTAAAATAGAACATGTTGTCTATTAGGGCAGAGCGTTGGCTGCATCTCAGTATTGTGTCAAAGTGTTCGATGAATTGATGTGTGTGTTAACCATCCCAACTCGCACTGGTTGGCAGTGGCTCACGGAAAAAAAAATGTTTTCATGTATTTAGGGTGATGAGCCTATTTTCGCCATGTTTCAATTATCACCCTACTCATTTGAAGCCGTTGGTTAGAGCAGTGTCATGACATCTTTGTTCAACGCATTGAGTCAGATGGTAGCGCAACAATAGGGAAACTCGATTCGAGTTTTCGTTGCACTCAAACGCGTACATTTCACCGTTTTCAGAGCATTAGTGTTACTATTTTGGTTCCTAACCATTCCGGAGGATTGCCAGAAAGAGTACCGTCGACGTATTTCCATTGAAACAGTGATATTACTGTCACCTAAAAGTCCACCTGTGGTACAAATTCTATCATCCATTCGGTCGTTCTTCAGCTGGAGACTACATACTGTCAATCAAACTGCATTCGAGTTTCAATTTTTTTTAATTGCTAACTGTGCTAATGCATTAAGTTTAACATCGTTAAAGTGCTCCACATACTCTATTTAGCAATGGTGGTGCAGATAGCTAATGTAATTAAAAACTAGCTTGATAATGAATTGCCATGTATGAAGCTAAATTTTTATGCAAAACGTTCATCGTAACCAGAGCCGCAGCGTTCGGTTGGCCAGGTTGGCCCCCGTCAAGGGCGCTAAAATCTTGATCTGCTTTTTAAAATAAGTGAGGTTGTCATGAAAGAAATCAGAATAAGAGTATCATTTCCAGGTACACAAAATTATTGTTTGAAAGTCGAACTGAAAAAGAAAGCCAAAGCAGACACCAAAAAGGCACATAACTGAGACTCTACCAAAGGAAGATTACGGTACGGTCTTGTTAGTCTAGAATAAACAACAAACACGACAAACACTTAAAATTTCAACAGAAATAGCGAAAAATATTGCAAACTTTTTCCGCTCGTTTTCTCAGTTTCATAGGAACAAGGGGAACGGAAGTGTGGTCATGGTCAGCAAAGCTAGAACGCCTTTTTTAAGCTGCAGCAAAGATCGTAGTAACTATCATCGAGAAGATAACCCCATGGCGTACCATGAAAATTGAAGTGTCCTCGATGCCAGGAGGATTTCCGTTTACCAACCTAGGTGTAACCAATCCTATATTAAGTTGAATCTCTGGTTGAAATGTCACATGCTTTTTGGTTTTTGGTGTTCTCTGGAAGCATTGGAAACTTTTTGTTTCTTCTGAATTGACCAGGTGCTGTTTGCATCGGATTTGTGGCAGAGCTTTTTCTTGCTTATATATTTAGCGGCCTTTTAAAAGAGAAAAAAAATTGTTACGAAGACTCATTTGCTTGTAATTAGTGCAATACTGCATGCAAGGCGCGCGGCAAAAACAACCGATCATACAGACTTATCGAAGAAGACGCAAAACAGTCTCACCAAAAGGTCGCCCCACACTAGTTTGAAGGTCCAGTGCGATTGTCACTCAAAATCTTCGCTCACTGGAGCAAAGGGTCATGGAAACAGACAATCCGGTCCTTCAGTAGATCCACGCATGCCAAGTTCGAATCGATAACTACACAATCGATTTCAACTTTGTGAGCAGGCATGTAAACGCGTTAGTTCTTCATGAAAGTTTTATCGCCAGTAACGTCACTTGTTTGCTTTAGACAAAATATCACAATCCTGAGCTTATCTAGGCGAACTTTCAAGATACCTGGCACAGCTGAATATTTCTGCGTCTTGCGGAATTTTAAAATACTTCGCGGACTATCTGTGATCCGAAAGAAGATTGGATACGGTCGAACTCAGTTCATTATGTTTGATTTTAAATGGAAGCTCGGATCTTTGGCGACGAATCTTGTTCAACATCCATTTTAAAATCATTTGCCAATATTTAAGGTCTTCCTGAAATTTCCAATCGGACACACCTCAAAAGTATAGGTGAGTTGAAACAAGTCCCCATTTGAGCGCAATCAAAAAACAATATCATATTCATGAAGCGTCGAAATCTGGTGTAATGTTGAAAAAATGTTTTTGTGATATAAGGAATATTTTTGAATTAAGGTGGGACTTGGGTTTGGAATTACAGTTTTTTTTTTGTATGCCAAATGTTTTAGTAATCATTAAAATATCAAAATCTGGTGTCAATTCGAAAAGAAACAGGTTTTTTGATTTTTGTTTGAAAATCTCAGTTTAAAAATTGAAAGTACCAGAGAGACAAGTTTTGTCAAAACTATTTTTTATGAGAATATACAAGATCCGTTGTTTCATGCAGTTCTAAGGCATTCGGCATAGAAAATAAATTAAAAGCAGCCTTTCCACACCCCAGTATCAACTCAAATCCATAATTTACCAAGTTTCATAAAGGCTATTTTAAAACAAAATTCAGGGTAACAGTAGATCTCGACGTTTCATTACATCCTAAGACATTTAGTATAAACAATTCAAATTCAATTTTTGAATACTCGAAATGTCCTTTTGTGTTTTTTCACGGGTGAAAATTTTTGCACTTTGGCCGTTTTGCGCAACCCCTTAAACGTGTCTGATTGAGTGAAACTTTTTTTGTTGAGGTGCGCCCTTTTATTAAATCGATGATCGCCTGTTTTCCATACATGCCTTTGGCACTCTAACATACAGTCGCCTGAATAGATATTCCCTCCGTCGCCTTCAAACACGTAGCGTGATCTGATTTCCTTAATATAAAATAAAATATATGTGGCTGGAATTTACATGACATGAACGACAGTCAAACATGAATTAAGGAGGGAGTAGGTGGGCCATTTCCATGTACACAAATTATTATTTGAAGGTCGAACTGAAAAAGAAAGCAAAAGTAAACATCAAAGGGGCGCAAAACTGAGACTCCGCCAAGGGCATGTAAGCATGTAAGAAGATGGAGCAAAAGATAAAAGGAAATCCCAGTATTTCAAGAAGGTCGGTGTTTCGTAAAATTTCATTTTGAAAGTTATAGCAAAAGCAGAATTAAATACATACAAATACCAGGAATGGAGTTAAACATAGGAAATCTTATGTTCGTAGTAGACAATCGTTTAAAAAAAAAAAGAAAATGTCGAAATTTGCATCGATATTTCTTATTTGGCAGACGATCGGCAGCTGTGGAAAGTGAAGTAAAACTTTCGTCACAATGGTACCAATAACGGTGAAATTCACAAAAAAGAAATCTCCAGAAAGCTCGAAATTTCGAATAAAAACATTTAAGATTTAAGATCAACCAAATCGTCATTTCATCTTGGAATGAGAAAGATGGACGTAAAACAATGTTGTATTTGATGGCATTTTGCTTTGTATTCGTCCGAACCGAAAAATCTCATATTTTATTGTAAAATTTACTCACTTTTCTTTAAAATAATAGGGAGAAAAACTTTTTTATTCAGTTTTCTGTGGTTCATAAACAGACTACACATATTGTGAATTCTCATAAAAAATCAAGTCAATTCGTTGATTAGTTTTTGAGTTATCGTGTTCACCAATTTGAAAAACGCTGTTTCGAGCACATCGCTATTAAAGGGTGCCCCGCATCAAATTGCATCACGGAAAAAACTCTATAGAAAATGAGCCATTGGGTATTTTCTCTTGAAAATTTGGGTAGAAGCAGTTTAGAGCGTATTGTTTACATTGTATTTTTATCGCTGACAGTTTTTCGAAAATTGTTGCCGATAGATTGAAATCTGCGTGTGTTACAACAAATATGCTCGAGGAATGCTTGGTTGACCAAAACAAAAGAAGTCTAGCGTGGCCACCGAGATCGCGGTCTAGAGGTTCAATAATAAAAATTTAGCGGATAAAAAAGTCGATTTTTTTTGCCCACTACGCCAGACTCCCCCCTTAAATTTGCATACAATGAAATTAAATTAATGTGCATCATAGACGGCTTCAAACGGTGATAAATGAGTATCATTACTGGTGTTTTTTCGTTTCCCCGAAATATAGTTTAATAACGAAGGTTCCAATATCTTTCTCAACCTCAAAGTGAAAACGAGTGTGTGGAGGAAATAATTAAAACACTTTGTTTTGAATTTGTACGCTTGCTTTGTCCTAGGCCGTTGTCTCATTTTAGATTTAACAAAGCTCTGGTATGAAAAATAGGATCGTTCCTTCGTCATTTCGCCCTTTTTTGGAAAATGAAAAAGACAATTTTAGGACTCTGATACCAACATACCACTTTTTGAGTTCTTCTTGTGATCTCAAACGGCTTTCGCATTGCGATTAAAGCTTGTATGGGAATTAGTACGGAGAAATGCACTGTGCTGTACTGGCTAATTAAGATCATTTTAACTTTTTCATGCAACCACATCAGGTCACATCTACCTAGAAATATATCCAAGATCAACGATTTTCAGGTTTGAACTGTTATTAATAACTGTCAAAATATTATTAACTTATGTTATCAAAAATGTTTTGCTTGAATATCTGATAGTTGGCATAATAATAGCAGTTTATTTCAAAACCAGTCGATGGTCTTACCTACAGTGTCCATTATAGCGTACCTTCCTCTACAGGTCACCAGGGTAAACCCGCAATCATTGGTATCAACTTACTCGATTATTGTGCTGGCTGTTTATTGTAGAGTACTAGATGCTGTTTTTGTAGTTATCATAATCACCTGTACAACCACCACAAGTTCAGTTCACGGTAATAAAGACTGTGTTTTGGATTGATTTGCCGTAACATGCCACACAATATCGACTGGGAAATTCATCTTAATGGTATATTTTTTGCTTGAACAGTTGAGAAATACATGTAGAGTGCACTTAATTAACTGTTGTCTTAGATTTTACGCAGTTAGCGACGAATATCTCGAATTAGGTTTTGGGCAGTGATGATGTCGATTTTATTTTTAACCTTCGCTTGATTCAAGAAATCAATTGCTGTTCGTTTGGAGCCTCCTAGCGCTTGTTGTAATCAAACGATTGCAATTGTATTCAATCCATTGATAACTGTTCAAAAAATATCGATTGAACGTGTTTGTTGCACGTCAGCTCCAAAATAAATTATCACTGTAACATGAACAGAAATTACGAAAATTGTGACTAAGATCCTGAAATCATGAGCACAAATCACACAACTCGTGACAAAAATATTTGAAATCGTGACTAAGATCCTGAAATCATGAACATGAATTACTCTATTCATGATTAAAATGTCACGATAACATGATCCTGAGATCATGAGCACAAATTACACAACTTGTGACAAAAATATTTAAAATCGTGACTAAGATTCTGAAATCATGAACATGAATCACTCTACTCATGACTACAATATCACGATAACGTGAATAGCAAGTACGAAAATCGCGACATAGATCCTGAAATCATGAACTTTAATTCCGCTAGTCTGTCAGAAAAGTCCGATAGTAAACTCATGAATAAAATACCACGGTTACGTGATGAGAAATCACCAGAACCGCGAATAAGCTCTTGAAATCATGAACAGCGTTTGATTGTCGGCTGTGTATTCCCAAATCATGAACAAGAATCACCACAAAAACTAAACATGTCCAGGGAACAACAACGATAACCCAACCAAACATTCTAATGTAACGCCATGTACATATTCGGGGCGAACTAGTTTTTTCGAAACACAAATAGTTTTATGAATATCAGGTTTATTGTTCATAATTTTATGAACTTGGTCACGGTTTTCGTAAATCGTTCAGTTCACGAAACCGCAACATTTTATTCATAAATTTATGAACACTATGCACAATCTGAAATTTCCAAGCCGAATGCATCCATCGCATAAAAAAATAAATATATTTCAAACAATTCATGACCTGTCGATCTATAACTACAGGATGGCAACATTTACATTATTCCCAAATCAAAAACTAAGTTATGTAGTTGCAAATATAAAACGGAAATCCTTCAAACCATCCAGAAAGCACAGCAACAATGAATAGTCTACTGAATAAAATTCGTTTGCTATATTTCAAAAGAAACCACTCTGTTTCTATAGGTATGCTAATAAGCTTCCTGACTGGCTTCACCCGGTAGACTTAACTTCAACCACAACAGCAGAACCAAATTAATTTATTGTGCCAACCTAATTTTCCCCTCGAAATGAACAAGTTAGCAGTGCTGATGTTCTTCGGTAGGATTTTCCTTACCGCTTTTATAACAGCCGGAGCAAGTATTTCAGTTCAACCTCAGGATGCAGAGATAATTCTTCTACCTCAGGGCTATAAACTGAAAATTTAACAAAAACTTCGTTATGAACAAATGAATCCAGTAAATTTTATCACACAAGAACCGAGGGAGAATAGTCCCGCACTGTCACGCTAAACTGGCACGAACTGTTGGAAATTATTGCATCAGTGTTTGAGTACCGTTCGGTCACAGCACACACACACCGCTTGTCGACAGATTGAGGGGATTTATGCTTCAAGTAGACTGTAGTAGGGAGAACACCAGCGAGTGGGAGGATTCACCAACGGTAACCAATTATGCTCTCCAGGACTCGACAACTCATCCCATACTGTGTTTTGAAATAGCAATCGAATCCTCTGTCGGCATTTAGGTATATCAAATATAAAACATCAGGGGTTCAGTACAGCATTCATTTCTGTTTTCAACGGGGTGTCCATCCGAACAAAATAACTCTGTTGAATATTTGCACTTTACGCTTAACTGACTTAATTACATGGAAAATGAATTGAATGAATCCATAGCAGAACTTTACTGAACTGGTCACTTTCAGATTGGACGGTTGCAGATTTGGACAAGATAAAAAAATAAAGAGGATATAAAAACACTACGTACCATGTGCAAAGCAATGCGTTCAATTCATCATGTAAACAATAAATCTCATGTTTGGATAAAAGACTGTCAAAAAAATGAAACTGTAATAGACATCAGATTGAAATAATCTTGTGGACTTAGATAGGCCATGCTGATGCATAGTAGAACGAAATAGTATGGTTAATGTCCAAAAAATATTCTTTACATAATAAGACGATATTTTTATTCTTTATCTCTCTATTCGCAATTCGATTCACCTGTTTCCTGATCTGATTATTTGGCGCATTTAGTTTTAAAATTTCCCATTAAAAACAACATGTGCTTGGAAAGCAAACATTGTAATAGCTCGCATATCCTCTGAATAACGCATTGCACTGTGGGATTCTGACCCAGACAAATGAAGCCACAAATCTAAAAATGGAAAACGAGAAACTAAACCGCAACAAAACAATAATGTTCTTTACAGTTTTCATCCGTGCACTTTTGTTAGGTCTTCATTCAGTAACGTTGTTTGATTTTATGCCGCGGTACATCATACAAACAAAAAGGTTACCATGCCCCAGATCGGAACGTCAATTCTGGGTGCTCTCTGCTGAATCGTTCGTACGAAACAACACAAAAATAATGAAACATCATGAGCAAACTTCCATCGTCAAAAGCAAAACCCTAACCGCAATTGTGTGAACAACAAATTAATTCAAGTATATACTCCCAACAAACAAAGCGGTACCAGTTATCTCAGAAAAGGTATCCTTGCGCTTTCATTTCACGGGTGTGTTTTTGTTTTCGTTTGAGGTTGATATTTAATATACCGTTTATTGGGAACATCTTCAGCATGCTTGCGGAACACAGTGTCAAGCGAACCAGATTGTATGAGGAAGGCAAAAAAGACACGGCAGCAGTTCGGATTATCTGTACGATTTTTTTTTTTGTTAAAACATGTAGAAAACATGAGCGACCTAAAATAAGAGTCCCATGAACAGAATATGTTTCTTAAAACGTGCTATAAATATATTAGAATTTCCGATCATAAAATCGGATATAAACTTCAAGCTCTTCGTTGTTAAAATCGTTTACAAAACTTTCAGTATAACTACCGGAAATAAATATACCCTGTACTTGCAGTATAATTTACATAAACTGACATTTATTCTTAAATGTAACAAACAATATGTGGATTTTCGTACGAATTATTTTAGCCGGGTTTTCATACTGCAGGTGCATATTTAGCGACTCTTTCAGGTAAGAACTATTTAAGCGATTTTTATGCTGAGGGATCTCAGTTCGATTTTTAAGCTTGAAGTTTATATCCGATCTTTACGTTCTAATATATTTAAAGCGATTTCCATGAAGTTCTGTCGACTTTTATTTTCGGTCGCTCATATTCATCCATTACTTCCTAACCTATTATACTGCCTATAATCGGAAGTCAGTCCCATGTGGATATGGAATGCCATAGAACATGGGACTGACTTGCGATTATGGGCAGTATACGCATACACCGAGCAAAAAGCATCTGAGAATTTCATAAGTCTCGACATATGAACCAGCCTTCTGACGATGCCATTGAACGCTTTAGAATGTCATAGGCAGGCTTATGAATTCATTTATCTTTATTCATGCACTCTATAGACGTACAAATAATGTATCTCATAAAACAGTCTTATGACTTCGCTCCAATATTTGCGTTTAAGAATTTCATAAGTTTTTCTTATGAAATCCATATGAAATCTGTTATTGATTCTATAAAATTGTATTTTGTTTTTCGTAAACGTCACTTTTGTGAAAAGTTCATAATTGTTTCTTATGAATTCAGTACTGGCCTGCACGGCCAACCAGGAGCTAATAGTTTCAGGCCTGCACTTTTTGATTACCGCTGTTTGAAACAAAAGAAGTGAGATTTTTGTCAAATTGCTACAAAATTTTAAATAATTGTTTTTTATGTTATTGAATAAATTACTATGAGCATTAAATCAGTTTACATGGTTATGATTTTTACAGAAGATATTCGATTATTTGAAATGAAATAAGTTGTGCATATAATTAGTGACTGACGCGTATTTTATGATTATCAAAATCAATTGATAAGTAACAATCATTATCATTCATTCGTTTTCGAGCTCTCCATCGAGACAGAGGTTGTTTTTTCTAGTCCGTAGTGCTGTGTGAGGCGATAAAGAATAGTTTTAATCCGCATTCAAGGTTATTTTGCCAGTTCGGTTCGGTCCTCAGTCTTTTGTTCGCGTGTGAGGATTAAACAATAGCCAGCTGTATAAGCTGGATCGGTTCGTCGTTGGACACCAGTTTAAAGCTAAGTGGTTTTTGTCTTTTGTAACACATTTATTGCTTTCTTCCGTCTGCGCGGGCGCTGACCCCGTGCGTTGACGTTTTCTATGTTTCCCTCTCCGGATGGTCAAATGGAAGTTGAATCGGGTTCAACTTCTAAGGCTCCCCCCCGGCCCAAATGCTATCCAGAACTCTCAACTGGTCCATTTGTGGTCTTCTTTCGGCCCAAGACTAAATCACTGAATCTTCTTCAGATTTCTAGAGACCTGACGGAACGGTTCTCGGCTGTGACCGAAATTTCAAAGGTCCGCTCGGACAAGATAAGGGTGTTGCTAGCCAACTCAAAGCAGGCAAACGATATTGCTTGCTGTGAGCACTTTACGCGGGATTATAACGTGTATATTCCGGCGGTAAGAGTACAATCCGAAGGCGTCGTAACCGATGAGAGTTTGACGTGCGAGGATCTGCTGAAGTACGGGGTTGGCCGATTCAGAGACCGCTTACTTCAGCCAGTTAAAATACTTGAGTGCAAACGTTTGCACTCAGTAGTAGTTGCGGGGGATGGTTCAAAAACGTACCCCCAATCAAACTCTTATCGGGTGACCTTCGCTGGTACCGCTTTGCCAAATTTCGTCCTCTTGCACAAGGTTCGTCTGCCTGTGCGTCTGTTTGTGCCGCGGGTCATGAATTGCACAAAGTGTAAACAACTGGGTCACACAGCCACCCATTGTAGCAACAAGGCCCGCTGTGGAAAATGCGGGGAGAATCATCTAGATGATTCGTGCAGTAAGCAAGCCGAAAAGTGTCCTTACTGTGCGGAGAGTCTGCATGATATCTCGGCATGTCCCGCGTACAAACTACGCGGGGATAAACTGAAACGTTCCCTTGCGGGACGATCCAAACATTCTTTCGCAGAAATGTTAAAGAATGCTACGCCACCATCCTCAGCAAACATCTATACTCACTTGCCTCCTGACGAGGGCGAGGCTGGTAACCCACAAGAGGGAACATCTACTAGGGTGCCTAGAATTTATAGGAAGAGGAGGAACACTTCCTCTCGTAAAGTTCTTTGTAAAGGCCAGAAGGTGTCCCTTGAGGGGGCTCCGAAAGTCACATCTATTGGAAGTGTTGCAACCAAACCGAAGCAATTAGCTCCTGGTCTCGGAGGATTAAGCTCAGAGAAGGAGTTCCCAGCACTTCCAGGAACATCAAAAATCCCAAGTGTTCCTTTGTTTCAGTTCGAGAGTAATCACAGCACTGGAATTATAAAACTCTCGGACATAGTGGACTGGATAATAAAAACTTTCAATATTACTGATCCTATTAAAAGTCTTATGTTAGCTGTTCTCCCTACAGTGAGAACATTTTTGAAGCAGTTGACTGCTAAATGGCCCCTCCTCTCAGCGATTGTATCCTTCGATGGCTAACTCATCGAACGAGGTCACGGATTTGATCACTGTTCTACAGTGGAATTGCAGAAGTATCATCCCGAAAATCGATTCCTTCAAAATTTTAATAAATAATTTGAGTTGCGATGCATTTGCATTATGTGAAACTTGGTTAACTTCCGACATAGAACTCAACTTCCACGACTTTAATATTATTCGCCTGGATCGAGACACCCCCTATGGAGGAGTGCTTTTGGGGATCAAAAAGTGCTATTCCTTCTACAGAATTAACCTTCCCTCGATAACAGGTATTGAAGTTGTCGCTTGTCAAGTAACAACCAAAGGCAAAAGCCTTTGCATAGCTTCCATATATATTCCCCCCAACACCGCGGTTGGGCACCGACGGCTACAAGACATCTTAGAATCCCTGCCAGCACCGCGACTAGTTTTAGGAGACTTTAACTCTCACGGTACAGCATGGGGTTGCCTCTATGATGATAACCGGTCTTCCTTAATTCAGGATCTTTGCGATAACTTCAATTTGACAATTTTAAACACGGGTGAAATGACACGGATTCCTGCTCCTCCAGCGCGCCCGAGCGCCTTAGACTTGTCCCTTTGCTCAACATCGCTGCGGTTAAATTGCACGTGGAAGGTAATTCCTGATCCCCACGGCAGCGACCATCTGCCGATTGTAGTCTCAATCAATAACGGTTCAAGGCCATTGAAATCAATCAATATTTCGTATGACCTCACACGAAATATCGATTGGAAGAGCTATGCTGCCGCGATATCCGACAACATCGAATCTACCCAAGAACTTCCTCCGGAGGAAGAGTACAGCTTTTTGGCTGGCTTGATTCTCGACAGCGCGAATCAAGCTCAGACTAGGCCAGTACCCGGCGCGAACATACAAAAACGTTCTCCCAATCCCTGGTGGGATAAAGAGTGCTCAGACGTGTACGCAGAGAAGGCCGCCGCGTTTAAGACCTTCCGGAACGACGGGTTACCCGCCAGTTTTCGACAGTAGGCGACGTTAGACAAGCGAATGAAGAGTTTGATGAAAGCCAAAAAACGCGATTATTGGCGCCGGTTCGTCGACGGATTAACGAGAGAAACATCGATGAGCACTCTTTGGGGAACAGCCCGACGTATGCGAAATCGAAACAGTACTAATGAGAGCGTGGAATATTCAAACCGTTGGATATTCGATTTCGCCAAGAAGGTTTGTCCGGATTCCGCCCCGGCACAGAAGATTTACCGCGCCGCGTCTCCTCACGATAGCGCGAACGAAACACCTTTTTCGATGGTGGAGTTCTCACTTGCTCTCTTGTCGTGTAACAATAAAGCTCCGGGGCCAGACAGAATCAAATTCAACTTGTTGAAGAATCTGCCTGACTCTGCCAAGAGACGCTTGTTGAACTTATTTAATAAGTTTCTCGAGGCTAACATTGTCCCACTCGATTGGAGACAAGTGAAGGTCATCGCCATCCAAAAACCAGGAAAACCAGCCTCCGACCACAATTCGTACCGTCCGATCGCAATGCTATCCTGTATCCGGAAGTTGTTCGAGAAAATGATCCTATCCCGCCTCGACAATTGGGTCGAAGCAAATGGCTTACTGTCAGATACACAATTTGGCTTTCGCAAAGGCAAAGGGACGAACGATTGTCTTGCGTTGCTCTCAACTGAAATTCAAATGGCCTATGCTAGCAAAGAGCAGATGGCATCAGTGTTCCTAGATATTAAGGGGGCTTTTGATTCAGTTTCGATCAACATTCTTTCAGAGAAGCTGCACCAGCATGGTCTTTCAGCGACTTTAAACAACTTTTTACTAAACTTGTTGTCGGAAAAGCACATGCATTTTTCGCATGGTGACTTATCGACATCACGATTTAGCTACATGGGCCTTCCCCAGGGCTCATGTCTAAGCCCCCTTTTATACAATTTCTATGTCAACGATATTGATGAATGTCTTGACAATTCCTGCACGTTAAGGCAACTTGCAGACGATGGCGTGGTGTCTGTTACGGGACCCAAAGCTGTCGATCTACAAGGACCATTACAGAATACCCTGGACAATTTGTCTGCTTGGGCTATTAAGCTGGGTATCGAATTCTCCACGGAGAAAACTGAGCTAGTTGTATTTTCAAGGAAGCGTGAACCAGCACAACTACAGCTTCTATTAATGGGTCAAACTATCGCTCAGGTCTTCACAGTAAAATATCTAGGGGTCTGGTTCGACTCGAAAGGTACTTGGGGATGCCATATTCGGTATCTGAAACAGAAATGCCAACAAAGGATCAACTTTCTTCGTACAATAACCGGAACATGGTGGGGTGCCCACCCAGGAGACCTAATTAGGTTGTATCAAACAACGATACTGTCGGTAATGGAATACGGATGCTTCTGCTTTCGCTCCGCCGCGAACATACATTTCATCAAACTCGAAAGAATTCAGTATCGTTGTTTGCGTATCGCCTTAGGGTGCATGCAGTCGACCCATACGATGAGTCTCGAAGTGCTGTCGGGCGTTCTCCCGTTGAAAAATCGATTTTGGGAACTCTCATATCGATTGCTCATTCGATGCGATATCTTGAACCCGGTCGTGATTGAAAATTTCGAAAGGCTTGTTGAGCTCAATTCTCAGACCCGTTTCATGTCCCTGTACTTTGACTACATGGCGCAGAATATTAACCCTTCTTCTTACAATCCCAACCGTGTGCATTTCATAAATACTTCTGAATCTACTGTTTTCTTCGACACATCCATGAAAGACGAGATTAGTGGAATTCCGGACCACATACGCCCACAAGTGGTTCCAAACATTTTTTATAATAAATTCCGAGAAGTCGACTGTTCTAAGATGTTTTATACTGACGGATCAAACCTCGAAGGATCCACTGGCTTCGGTATTTTCAATCAAAAGTTCACCGCCTCCTACAAACTCAGTGACCCTGCTTCAGTTTACGCCGCAGAACTAGCTGCCATTCAGTATACCCTTGGAGTCATTGAAACATTACCCGCAGACCATTACTTCATCGTTTCGGATAGCCTCAGTTCCATTGACGCTATTCGCTCGATGAAACAAGGCAAGCACTCCTCGTATTTTTTGGGGAAAATACGGGAGCTACTGAGTGCTTTATCTGACAACTCTTTCCAGATTACCTTGGTATGGGTCCCTTCTCATTGCTCCATTCCAGGAAATGAGAAGGCAGACTCCTTAGCTAAGGTGGGTGCCTTAGAAGGAGACGTTTACGAAAGACCAATTTGCTTCAGCGAATTTTTCAGTATTACTCATCAGAGAACCCTCGAAAGTTGGCAAACTTCGTGGAGCAGTGGAGAGCTGGGAAGGTGGCTACATTCGATAATCCCTAAGGTATCGACGAAACCTTGGTTCAAGGGGATGGATGTGGGTCGTGACTTCATTCGTGTGATGTCCCGACTCATGGCAAACCATTACACGCTGGATGCACATCTCCGGCGTATTGGGCTCGTGGATAGTGGTATCTGCGCTTGTGGCGACGGCTATCACGACATCGAGCACATTGTCTGGGCGTGCACCGAGTACAGTTCCGCTAAGTCTCGGCTAATGGATACCCTGCGGGCCCGAGGAAGACCAACCAACGTCCCGGTTCGAGATGTGCTGGCAAGCCGCGATGTTCTCTATATGTCCCTTATATACACCTTTGTGAAAACCATCAATATACAAGTCTAACTGCCCCTTGTTATCTTCTTATCATTCTCAGAACGCTCTTCCACCTGTATCAAACCATCTGTATCGAATGAGCCAACAAACACGGGACCTACGGCACGAACATAACACGCTTAACTCGAAATGTAGCCGATCCACATCTGAGCCGTACTACGAAATCGTCTGGAAAAACCCCTGCCATCTTGAGGAGGACCACCCGGCGTCCCAGTACATGATTCCCCTGATGAAGGCCACCCGAGTTTGTAATCCATCCGTTGATCTCACGATGCCTGAAACTGAAATAATTTTCTCTCCCTGCCATCTTTGTCTACCATCCCTCTCCTGACTCTTATACCCAGAAGTAACACCCCTACCCCCCCCCCCCCCCAATATCATCACGAAGTATTTAGCTCTTCTTGTCTCTTCTAGTTTTAACTATTATATTATATAATCTCGTTGAAATTGCCCAACTCTACTACCCACAAAAATAACTATAATTACGAATCTTTACAAAATTCAATCATGCCCTCTAGTTATTCCTAGTTTTAAGTTAGTCGTCAAAAATTGTCCCCCTTAATTAAACATTATTTGCTCCAATAATCTCACTGATAAAAATGTCAAACCATATTGCCACAAAAACTAAATGACCCCCCTAATCTTACGAAAACAATATTATCCCCTTGTGTAGATATATAAGATAGCTATAAAATCGCATTAGTTTCATTTTTAAAAAATCAATATGTAATCCCCTAGTTTTAAGCAATTTAAAATGTAAAACAAAACAAAATTGGCACCTTTAAGCTAACGCAACGTGCCTTATCAAATAAACGATTTGAATAAAAAAAAAATCATTATCATTCAGTTGTCTAAGCCCAGTTTCCCACGAAATATTGACGAAGGGTTGCTCATTATGTACAAATTTTACCATTTAATGAGTTTTCTCTTCAATCTTCTGAAGGGATCTACACTTGGCGGTTCATTTGTCCCGAATTTAGTTCAACAAGATGACCACACTAATGAATTCATTATGAATGACGTTCATGTTTTACAATCCTCGGTGGTTTGTTTACTTTGTCAGTTGCGTGAGTTCGAGTGCAACGGGTTCCCATCTGTTAATTTCAATCTCACGTACTCCCATGTAAACAAACGACTGAGAATTGTCAAACGAAGTTCATCCGGCTCATTTTGGGGTTATATCGGTTGGTGTAAAACCTAATATCCTCTAAAGGTTGATTTTTACTGTTGATTTTTTGTCTACTAAAAATGCTCGAGAAATGTCAGCCATGTTCTATTTTTTATATCAATGTGCAATAATATCCATAAAAATACTTATGACATTCATTCGAACATCATAATGAATTTCATAAGACTGTTCTATGGAACTCATTATTTCTACTATATTTTCTGCTTATAAATATCAACAATTTTCATAAATGGGCACCTATGGCGTTCATTCGGACATTTTCATAAATTTCATAAGACTGTCTTATGAAAATAATAAGAGATGGATTTGGAAAATTTCCCCTCCAAATCATAAGACAAACTTATAAAATCCATTTAAAATCCTTATGTCTGAAAGTCATAAGACGTTTTTATGGAAATTCAAAGTAAATTTTGCTCAGTGTATAATAGGCGATGAACATATTTGCTAATCTAATGTAATAACGCAGCGTGATTGGTAAAATGATTGCCTTGTACGCAGTTCACCATGGGTTCGATTCACAACCCCGCACATAGTGTTTGGGAGATTTTTCTACAAAGAGATTTTACCAATTCATAAAAATGAGACGAATGACCCTAAGACTAAATTGTCTATAATAGAAACAAAAATAGTGTGCCATTTCCATGTACACAATAAGTTATTATTCGAAAGTCTAATTGAGCAAAAGCTTCCGCCAAGGGCGCTGGAAGACCACGCTCGAGTTCTTGATTCTTCTTCGTTGTTATCATTTTTATTCGAACTAAACTCGAAAATAGTAATGTCACTACGGAGCTACTATGTCATTGACATTTTTATTGAGAGTTGCCCTACTGTAGCTGTAGAGCTAGGGTCTCGGCAGGGCTCTCCGTCAGAATCACTCACTACAATTGCGGACGAGATGGGAAATGTCACCCACTAAAATACTGCTTAAATCAAATTGCAGTGGGCCGTGATATGTGCCGGCGTAGGTACTTCACGATCGCGTGTATTATCGCGAAGGGATCGAGAGTTTGTGCTTTAACGTGTGTGCGTTTCTATGTCGCCTGTGCTAAGGTGTATGTAACTTCGCATGTATAAATTCTATTTTATAACCGTGTGTCCTTTCACATATTCGCGTGTGTTCTTGGGTCGTGTGCGGACCGTGAATCTTATACATAATTTTGAGTTTACGGATCAAATGCTAGAAAAAAGTAAGTTCTTCCATATCACTAGAGTTCCCGGTCATGTCACCATGGAACGTGTTGTCTAATGGATTATTTTTTAATTGGTCCAAATGCATGTATGGATCTAAGTGCTAGGACAGAGGGTAAAGATTGCCGGACGTGACCGATTCAAGATCGCGCGATCACGGGCGTTTGTGGGTTCGCGTTTGAAACCGCGTTTGTAACTTCGTAAATACTAAAACGTTCACCTTATTACCGGGGTACTATCCTATTTGCGTGATCGCGGGAGTAGGTATACGTGGATCATCGCGAAGGCTTAAGCGATTCGATTTTGTTTCACATATTCGCGTGTGTTCATGGATGATCACGCGGACGTTATTCTGATATTTAATTTTCGGTGTACGGTTCACATCCTGACAGGGAGTGAGTTACTCTATATCACTAGAGTTCCTGATCATGTCGCCATGGAACGTGTAGTCTAGTGGATATGAGTTTTCTTTTATTTTTTGCTGGTCCAATTAAAGGCATGGACCTAGACTGCTGGTACCGGCGATAGAATCTTCCGGAAGTGATCGAGTCATGATCTCGCGAGCGCGGGAGTATGCAGGTTCACGCTTGAGACCGCGTTTGAGAATTTATAAGTGCTGAGACGTTCATCTTATCATCGGCATGCTATCGTTGCGTGGAAAATCGCGAAGGGCTCAAGCATTTATATTTTTAACGTGTTTGTCGCGTATATGTGACTTCGCGTGTATACATTCGATTTTTTGTCGCCTTGGAACGTGTTGTTTAGTGAACAAGAGCGTCAATTTTTGCTTGGGCCACCTGAAGGCATTGAACCTATGCTACTATGGCCGAGAATAGGGACTTTCGGACGAAACCGATTTATGACCGCGAGAATACAACCGTTTGTGGGTTCACTCCTGAGACCGCATTGGTGAATTTATAAGTGCTCAAACGATCACTTAGTCACCTGGGTGTTATCCTGTTTGCCAGAACGCGGACGCATGCGCGCGTGGATGATCGCGAAAGACTTGAGCGTTTGTATGTTAACGTATTTGTCGCGTGTGCTAGCGTGTACGTAACATCGTGTGTATAAATTAGTTTCGATAACCGTTGGGTCATTCGCATGTTCTTGAATTACCGCAAGGGGACCGTGAATCTGATACTTAATTTTTATTGTATGGTTCAGATGCTAGGAGAGAGTGAGTTCTCCCATTTAACTAGAGTCCCGGTCATGTCGACGTGTTGTCCAGTGAATATGAATGTGATTTTTTCATTGGTCCAACTGAAGGCATGACTCTAAGCAGCTAGGATCGAGGGTAGTGAGTTTCGGACGTGACCGATTCATGATAGCGCGAGCGGTGGGTAAATGCTTGAGAACGCGTTTGTACATTTATAAATACTAAAACGTTTACTTAATTACCGGAGTGTTTTAATGATGGTGAGATCGTGGGCGTAAGTATGTGTGGATGATTGCAATTGCATTTTCGCATTTGTGACTAGGTATGTGTGGAATGAGAGAGATTGTGAATGTATATGAGAGAATAAGCAATTTATTGTATTAGTTTAGTATTAGTATAAATCCACTTTAAAATGCAATAATAAAAGTAAGAATAACATGCCGAATAAAGAAAAAAAAGTAAAGAACTTAAGCAGAAGCGTATAAATTGATCGATATTATTTTTGGTGAATAGTGGAAAATCAAAATACCAAAAGTACGACAAAAAACAGACAGAATAAAAGAACACATGTAATATGCAATCAAACTACTTGGAATCATCTAAATGCCAGCAAATGATACTTGTTTGCCATTAACGACAATTACATTCTGTTATAGTTTTTTTATGCTATGCTGACTGGGAATGCTTCACGTGCGTCAGTCAATCAATCGTACCTTAATTCATCCAATCCGATGTTCCAGAATGAATCCTATCGAATGCACGAATGGAGCACCGGTAAAAAATTACCAATAAATCCTAGGAACCCACTATTCTATTATATACGTCAGTTTTACATCTACTTCCTGACCCAAATACTCAGACGAACAAATACACAAGTAGACATACGAGTAGCACATAAAAATTGTACATTAGTGCTAAAAACTACGATTATTACTACACAATCACTAATAATTATTACTACATAACCTTAATTAGCCTGTGTTTTTTTTTTTTTTTTACAATGGAGAAGACCTTTATGTCCTAGCCCAGTACACGTGCTAACGGTAGGGTCCAATCTACCACACGGGGTGCACTGGGGGCGTGTCGGACTCGAATGGTGACCAGCCATTAATACCGACTAAACTCCATTGGGCTCCGCCATCATTCCTCCCAGGAACTACCTCTCGGTATTACTTCTGGGGGGATGGCTGTACTCAATGTACTCATTCACTCTCACTTGCGCGATCATACATCCTGTATGAGGCTTACTTGGGTGCTCTCTCAATCACACTTTGATTCACTCTCAAACACTCCCACATGAGGCTGACTTTTGTGCTCACCTTTTACGTTCCATGCGAGGCTGACTTGTGTGCTCACCTTACTCATTCCTTGCTAGGCTTACTTTTGTGCTCGCCCTACCCATCCATGTGAGGCTGACTTGGGTGCTCACCCTATCACCTGATTCACTCTCAATCGTGCCACTCTATTGTACCTTTGTCACTCCCTCTGGCATCCCATGTGGGACATTTTTCTTAGGCCCCACTTCTGACATACCATGCGAGGCTGACTTTTGTGCTCACCTTTTTCATTCCTTGCTAGGCTGACTTTTGTGCTAGCCTCTACCAACCTGTGAGGCTGACTTTTATGCTCACCCTTAACATGCAATGTGAGACTGACTTGGATGCTCACCCTTTCACTCCTCTGCCACGCCATGAGGCATCGATAGCTTAGTTCCAACATACTACGCTACGACCCTCCCGTCTTGGCATGAGGCAGTCCACTTATACGCCTATACACTCACTCTTCTGTCTTGCTTCGGGGTGGCTGGGTTTACCCCTTACGCGGTTGCCATTCGCTGCGCCAACCTACCTCGGCATGAACAGACCATTCACTCTCTTATTTTGCGCTTGGCCTTTTTCGCTCCAGCTAACCGATCACTAGTTAGCCGTGCCCGCCGTCTGTTGCTCGGTTCGCCAGATTACCTGTAGCCTACTGGCAATCTGGATGGTAGCAGCCGAGACTGCGTTCCACTTCTCCACCGTTTGACACATCCGCTGGATAAGGGTATCCGGGGTTGTGTCCCAGCCACAGACGTCAAGCATTGCTCTTCTTTCGACGTCGAACCGATGACATACGAACAGTATGTGTTCGGCAGTTTCATCTACACCTGGGCAGTCCGGGCAGACTGGGACCTCCGCGTGCCCGAACCTGTGGAGGTACTGACGGAAACAGCCATGGCCTGACAGGAATTGTGTCAGGTGGAAGTGAACTTCCCCATGGGGTCTTCCCACCCAGCTCGATATGCTAGGTATCAGCCGGTGGGTCCACCTACCTTTCGAGGAGTTGTCCCACTCACGCTGCCATCTGGCGACCGAGGTCACCCTGGTGCGCTCGCGGGCTCCCCTATTTCCACGTAGCTCAAAGCACTCCTCATCTTCCCGAATGACCAGCCCGACTGGCATCATGCTCGCTATCACGCAGGATGCATCGTGTGATACTGTGCGGTAGGCAGATATCACTCTGAGGCACATCACGCGGTAGGTGCTCTCCAGTTTCTGTAGGTAACTGGTTACCCTCAGTGCTCTTGACCATGACGGGCCGCCGTACCTGAGGATAGATACGGCAACGCCTGCCAGTAACCTACGTCTACTGGCGCACACCTTTGAGCTGTTGGACATCATTCTCGATAGTGCCGCAACAGCAGTCGACGCTCTCTTGCACGTATAGTCGACATGGCTGCCGAAGGTCAGCTTGTCGTCTATAATGACTCCGAGAGACTTCAGACTTCGCTGTGAAGTGATCGCGACTTCTCCCACATGGATAACTGCATGTTGTGCCGACTTGCGGTTGTTGACGATAACTACCTCCGTCTTATGATGAGCGAGCTCCAGGCCTCTCGCGCTCATCCATTCCTCCACCGTGCTAATCGCGTGTTCTGCGGTTAGTTCTACCTCAGGAATTGACTCCCCGTAGACCTCCAAGGTTACGTCGTCGGCAAAGCCGACGATCTTGACCCCAGGAGGGAACTTCAGTCTCAGAACCCCGTCATACATGAGGTTCCATAGCACCGGGCCTAGGATCGAGCCCTGCGGGACTCCGGCGGTAATCGGAACCCTTTTCTGACCGGCATCGGTCTCGTATAGCAGTACGCGGTTTTGGAAGTAACTTTCCAGGATCCAGTACAGACCCACCGGTAGGCTAAGCCGGTGTAACGAGAGCGCGATGGCATCCCAGCTTGCGCTGTTGAATGCGTTCTTCACGTCAAGTGTCACTAACGCACAGTATCGAATACCTCGCCTTTTTCGTTGGATCGCTATCTCGGCAGTATTTATCACTGAGTTGAGAGCGTCCACTGTGGACTTACCCTTCCGAAAGCCAAACTGGTTGCTTGACAGACCGTCCGTACCTTCCGCGTACGGGGTGAGCCTGTTGAGGATGATCCTCTCAAGCAGTTTGCCAGTCGTGTCTATCAGACAGATTGGTCTGTACGCCGATGGGTCGCCTGGCGGCTTCCCGGGCTTCGGCAACAGCACCAGTTTCTGCCTTTTCCATCTATCGGGGAAACGGCACTCGTCAAGGCATCTCTGCATAGCTAGCCTGAACATGTTCGGGTTCGCTATGATCGCTGCCTTGAGAGTGTTGTTTGGAACTCCATCCGGCCCTGGAGCTTTGTTCATTGCTAGGGATTTAGCCACTGCGAGTAGTTCTTCATTCGTCACTGGAGCCACCATTTCGACCGTGCCCGCACTGTCTCGTAGTGCAGGTGGCCAGGGGCTTGTGGCTCGAGACGGGAAGAGTACTTCGATAATCGTTGCCAACCGGTCCGGAGACCGTTCTGGGGGTGAGGAGCCCCCTTTGGTCTTGGCCATAACAATCCGATAGGCGTCACCCCACGGATTCGCGTTGGCACTCTCACACAGGTTGTCGAAACACGCTCTCTTGCTGCTTTTAATAGCCTTGTTAAGGGCTAATTTCGCAGCTCGAAACACTTCACGGCGGTTCTCTCTTGCATCCTCGGTGCGAGCTCTTTGCATCCTACGTCTAGCTCTGAGACAGGCTGACCGTAGAGCTGCAATCTCGGCACTCCACCAGTATACCGGGCATCTACCGTTTCTTGGCAGTGTTTTTCTCGGCATAGTGGCGTCGCACGCGCGTGATAGAACAGCTACCAGCGCATCCCCGCTTAGACTGTCGGTGTTGGCCTCCAGTCCCAGGGCCGCGGTGAAAGCTTCGCTGTCGAAGTGATTGGACTTCCATCCGCGTACCTGACAGGGATCTCCCGCCCTCGGATGCTGCACACCATAGTTGATCTTAAAGCGGATTGCTAAATGATCGCTATGGGTGTAGCCTTCGTCTACCCTCCATTCCATGCCTGGAGCCAGACTCGGGCTGGCAAAGGTCAAATCAATCCACTCCTCCACTCCATTTCTACGGAATGTACTAGCGGAGCCATCATTAGCTAGCACAGTATCGAGTTTCGCAAACGCTTCCATTAGCGCTTGACCCCTGCTATTTGTACAGCGGCTGCCCCACTCCACTGCCCAAGCGTTGAAGTCTCCCGCTATTACTACCGGTTTCCGGCCCACGAGGTCCGACGAGAGCCTGTCGATCATCTGGTAGAACTGTTCTATTGGCCACCTTGGTGGGGCGTAGCAGCTGCAATAGAACACACCATTGATCTTGGCAATCGCCACACCCTCGGCGGAGGGGTGTATTACCTCTTGAACCGGGAACCTTCCCGTTGTACAGATTGCCACCATTCCAGACTCGTCCGACACCCAATTGCCGTTGCCGGCAGGGATGCTGTACGGGTCTGATAAGAGGGCAACATCTGTCCTCGACTCCGAGACCGACTGCCACAGCAGCTGTTGGGCTGCTGCACAATGGTTAAGATTTAGCTGTGTGACTCTCACGGCTTCTTCTTATTTAACTCGCCGAAGGGACACGAAGGTCCGCCCATAGCATGTTTATGGGCTTGCTTCTTAGCGGTGCAGATAAGGCACTTATATGCCTTAGTGCACCCCCGCTCTTTATGCCCCTCCTCGCCGCATCGACGACATAGCTTGCTCCTGTCTATGCCTTTGCATTCGTAAGCTTTATGGCCGGATTCTAGGCACCGATAGCACCTGTCCACTGAAGGCGGCTGGGGTATACTAATAGGGCATACCGACCAGCCGATCTTCAGCTTCCCTTTCTCGGTTACCTTTTTGGCATCCGCATTCAGTAGCCTGAGGTAGGCTACTTGGGTGCCAGAGGGTCCGTCCCTCAATCGCACAGAGGCCCGCTCGATTGTGACGCCGCATTGCTCCTTGACGGCTGCGACGACGTCTTCTGCGGTCGCGAACTCGTCCAAGTGCTTGCACTGGAGAGTTGTTTCCGCACCTAGCGACCTGATTTGGGCGCCCTCACCAAGGACCTCTTGGGCCAAGGCCTTATATACTGCACTTGATTGTGCGCCTCGCTTCAGCACCAGGAGCATCTCTCCCGTATTGGTGCGTCTTACGCTACGCACATCCTGCCCAAGGGCCGAGAGACTTTCGGCCGCCTTCATCGATTTAAGGACATCGGCGTATTTGTCCTTGTCGGTTTTTAACCACAAGGCTTCGCCTCTGTCCTTGGCCTTCCTCGCAGGCCGCGGTACCTCCGGTTTCGGTGCCGGCTTTTTCTTGGTAACCAGCGTCCAGGGGTTTGAGCCCCCCTGCCCCGGTCGTGTCGGGTTGCTGGTACCATCGCTCTCCACAGCGAGGTCACTCTCGCCCTCGCTTACCTCACCCAGGCGGCGTTTGACCTTGACGGTTGCACGCCGAGTGGTGTCGGTTTTGGCATCCTCTCCTGGCGACTTCCTAGGGCGCTTCGCATTCGATGCCGTCTTGCGATTGCCCTTTCCTTTTCCCTTCGAGGGGAACTCGGTCGCCGCTCCGATCGACGTGGCTGCTCCGTAGAAGGTAAAGGCCACTGTCTGTGAACCTCTATTGACCTTCTCTCTTTCCTCCCTATTGGAGGCCACTGTCTGGGTTTCTCTGTCGGGCCTCTCCCGACATTCCACCCTCTCAACATATGCCTGCTGTTCCTGTCTTGCGACACGAACAGCTTTCCGGAGCTCCAGAAGGCTCAACTTCAACTCCTTGGCTATGTTCTGCTTTGCGCTAGCGAAGTCGATTATAGAATCGAGTTGCTTCGCTACTTTGCGCATCGCAGCTATTGGCCCCTCCGATGCATTGGTAGGGGTATTGCCTACCGCTGCTGGGGGGTCACTGGTGCTTTCGGGTGCAGCACTCATCGCTCCACTACTCTCCCCACGGGGGGGAGACCTCGCCAAACCACCTCTTGCGAAGGGGTTTGGCACCTCCGTCTGTTTGTTTTTATTTTTATTTGCCTCCATGTATAGTCCCACGAGTAGCGCGAGAAATATATGTCCGCCACGCCAGAGCTCCGCATTAGCGTGGTAAGGGACGCTTACTGTGGGGGTTGCCCAGGTACCCCACAGGCTCCGTTAACGATCGAGCATCTTTTTCACCCCCTCGATCACTCATCCCTCGGCACGGGTCGCTTCACGCCTTGGAATTGGGGTTATGCCCTACCTTGCTTTACGTGGTGATCTCGGCCCGGATCATCACAACCATCCTCCTTTACCAGGGCTTTGGACCTGTAGCTCTGGTTCTCAATAGTTCCATGTACGTATGTTATTACAGACATGCTACTATTATTACATTAGCCTGTGTGCAATGATGAAACCGGCCGATTGCCCACAAAGCTGTTGAACAATGTTTGCAAACACAGCCCACAGAAAAAGTCAATCCACGGCGATCCGATAGTTTGGGCTGGTGTAAAGTATGAAAAAACACAAAACATAAGGTGTAATGCAACCAACCATATTGAAGCTGTTGTCTGTCAGATATTCTTTAGCACTGATGCACGCAATATGCTTGAAGATGTTTGCAATACTTCGAATCCCCTCAACCTAGGAGAGGGGGAGCTACTAGGTTAATGATATGGCGGAAACAAACACATTATCTTGTCAGATGACGTCATTTTATTATATTTGGCTGAACTGAGTAATTACGGTAATTATGGTGATAGCATGTAAAACCACTGTGTAACACTTGTGTAACACCGAATACTCACGATGGTGATCGCGTAAATGGGACTACTTACAAACAGCACACAGTGAAACAATGACAAAACCTTTGTTAAATACAGAATCAACTTATACTGAATGTACTGTTAGAGGATGTAGCTTAATGTTACAATGCGTTACAATTTATACTTCCATCGCGGCATTTTCCCCATGCGCGTTTTTTTGGAAGGGGTCCACGGTCGGAAAACTATCTCCCGCAATTTTTGACCTAGAGCCAAAAACTTAAATTTTTCTGATTTCTTTTGACAATAGGAAGCAACGTACGCCGAAAATGTCTTAAAATCGACACAAAAATGCTAATTTAAAAAAAAATTAAGGAATAAAAAATTAAAATCCAACGTACGTCACTTGAGATATCAATTTCAAATATACTGTGAAAATTTCAAAGCAATCAAAAATCATTTGTTCGAGTTACATTTCCGGTCAGCTCAAAAAAAGTGGTTTCGAGAAAAATGCGGTTAAAGTTTTAAGAACACTCGAGGTTTACACAAGAGGTGTTGCGGCAGTTGTTTTTACAATGGAATTGTGTTTACCATGAAATCTTTATTGAGAAAACTCCTGGAGATGAAAACAAAAATAAATAGTGTTATCTAGGTTGTGTTATCTATATAATCTAGGTAGTCACAGCTGTCGATTAGAGCATCATGTATTTTCTTTGCTGTGGTGTGGGCAATCGTGTGCGCATCTGCAAGCCGCTGAACGATAATTGATGGAATAGGGGGTCCGGGGTGCTCATTTTGCAAAAAAGTGGTGTGCGTCTTGAAAATATCTGTGTTTTCACCCAAACAAAAATCATTCCATAAAATAGGGGCCTCAAGCTTTCCAAAATATGTTCCTGGTATTTTTTCAATTTTATTTTTTACTTTAATCACGGTTTTTACCATTTTAATTATTTTTGCTTTGAGGATGCCAAAAAATGAAATACGTTATATCTCCTTTCAAAAAAAAAACTGCGTAATAAGATTTATCTGTCAAAATTATTTTTTTACTTTAACGACATTCAATTAGATAGAGATTACTGGGTAGGGAAAGTTATGAAAATTAGAGCCATAGTACTCAAGTGAAAGCAAGGATGTGAAGTAAACAGATCGGAAAACTAGAAGTGGCAGGGTCATTAGAACAGGCTTAAATTCTGTCTTCTGCTGATGAGGGTCGAGCTTGGGCAGCATAACTACGAATCACCCGAGTTCACCAGCATGTGTCTTGCCATAGACAGACTTGTCAATCTTTACCGTGACAACCGACTTAAACAGGGCGACATTGCCTGTCTCGTCTGCAATTGTAGTGTGTGATTCTGACGGGGAGCCCTTCCCTGGATGATGATTGCGCTCTATAGCTCCAGTAGGACAACTCTCGAAAAAAATAACATGTTAGCCGAATCGAGTTCACGTTCCCTTTTACTGAGGGTTTAAATGGGCCTTTGAGTAAAAACTTCCAATAAAGTAAACCGCATAAATCAAGAGATTACCAAAGCTTTTTTCAGAATTCCCACGTATTCCCTATCCACGTTTCATTAATGCTTTACTTCAAATCTGCAAAAGAGCACTATCTATCTCGTCAAGAATTGGGTCTCGTCTACTACGTCGTCTACGTTTGACTTTAAAAAATAAGACAAGTTTCATTCCTATAGCTCACAAACCATTAGTAGGTCCAAATTCAAATATACCCTTCTTTGAACTTAGTTTTTATTATATTCCTTTTCATAAGTATATGTCCACAACTGAAAAGATATTGATTAAGTTGAGTTTAGAATTCAATCAATTAGAATCCCAGGTTTCCATCACTGTTCAAGTCATTTAACTGTCCATAAGTTACTGTGAACAGTAGCCTATCTATATTGACTACTCTACAAATGCAAAAGCAATAATTCAGTAGAAATAATTTCAAAAACACAATGGTACACCAAGTTGGTGCTCCCAACACGTAGTAATATCAAATTCAAGAAAAACACCTTAATTCCCAAATCACTTGCACTCAGTACGTTCTGTTATTAAATAGAGCAACTAAATGAATAACATCGTTACGCTTCAGTGGTAAACCAATTCATCAAGACAGTTGCACCGAAGTCTATCACTAAATATACACATAGCTCTATAGTATATTACTATTCTACATCAATACAAGAAATTCAATCAACTCAAATTGTGCGTGTCATCTGGATCGAGCATTGCCAAGCAAATGCGAATTTCCTTTTTCGATTCGTAACTTAACCTAGTCTTATTTTTCCAATTGACTGCATATGCGAAGAACGTTTCCAATCAATCAAAGTGCAACCACATTAAGGATGGTGAGTATTAATAACAGAATTGAGATGGATTAACGACTTACCGGTAATTGAGAGCGTTGCGAATGTTGTACTCCCGGAAGGAATCATTCCGCAGCGATTTTTCCAACTCGATCTTATCCAACTGGGCGACACGTTTACGAATGCTGGTACATTCGCGCGATTTCGTTTTACGATTCCACTCTTTATCGGTCAGCTTCTCACCATCATCACTATCGTCGATCATTTTCGAATTACTTCCACCGACACTTGACACGGGCGTGCCTAATGGCACATTGACACTTTCCACGACACTTTCAAAGACACCATCCGTTGATGGTAATCTGGTTGATTCACTTGTATCACCAAACGCACTTCCATTTTCACTATCTGTATCATTGGTGAGCAAAGTGATTTCGACCGAACTGGCCAAGCCTTCGTTACTGGTCACGTCCGTTGTTTCATTGCCATCAATCCTCGCCTGGCGACGATAACGAGTTGAGGAAGACTCATAACCACCGTTCTCGTTACCATCCTCATCCTCATCACTGCTAGTAATCCGTCGCAAATATCGAACTATCATATGCTCCAAAGTGTTCCGCAGAGAGCTACGTTTATCCTTCGTGGTTCGCGGCACGCTGGCTACTTGCACTGCACCGACGGATGGACTAGTTTCCTCGATAAGCCGCCTATTTTCATGGTTTCGTCTCAATGTGTGGAGAAATCGTTCACCAGCTTCCTTTTCCTCCAACGTCAGTTTGTCTACCTTTCGAGAGGAAAACGAACGGGTGATGCTGTGAATGAATAAATAAAACCATTTTAAAATATTTTGCGGAACAATTTCAGAATAATAAAACTATGACAGGCAAAACACATTGAATGTTGAGCAACCAGAATGTATTCTCCATCTGATAAAAATCACGGATCAAATGCAATAGAACATGGAGTACACCGATCGAAAAAAAACGCACGTGATAGTTATTCTTTTGCGGATGTGACACACTTAAAATGTGATCCAGCAACTGCGGACGAAGAAAATAAACGAGCATTCGCTCAAAAGGGAATCTTTCCTGGATAAAGAAAAATCAAGGGTTTTTATTCCTACATCACATCTACTCGTGGAAGCTTATATATATGCATTCCGACTAAAGAGCTGACTTCCCGCGTTGTCACACCGACAACATATTCTACTCATGCTCGCACGTGATTTGAATATTATTTAGATTTCCATTCAATAATAAGAAACAGTACCTAGCATCAAATCGTTGCAGTTACTACCATTGCCAGTGTTTGTGTTTGGTATACAAAAGCAATGTCTCTATCCTTGTACACATCGTTATTCAATCAAATTATATAAAATTAAACACACACAGAAAGCCCTGGTTGTTGGGCCGAGAGAATGTTCATCCCAATCGGTCTTCACACCAATCACCCTCATTGCTATTGGAAACACGTATTTAAATGCCTAATTTCAATTCTCGCCTTCTAATTGTGTGGCGGCACCTTGAATTGTTCTATCTAATACTGTAACATTAAAGTGACACCGCACGAAAAGACCGCGACATCGATTAACTGTACATTGCATTGAGAATGTGTACTGCTACCTAATCAGTATCGGTTTAATTAACATGAGGGGTGGCATCCTCGCGATGCATTTCCGGTATTGTCGGTAGATTTCTATAGGTGTAGGGTACATTTTAAAACCATGTAGCGCACTGGAACATATAGCACAATTTACGTAGTTTTGTTGTAAGTCTTTCTTTATCAACGCGAAAGTTTCCTCCAGAGAGGACCACCCTAGTGGATGAGTGCGAATAATTAACGTTACAGTTTGGTATTTATGTTTTCAACAGTCCAATTTTGTTTTTTAGTCCGGTGGGAGGGGGTATGATAAATCGTGACATGTTGTGATATATAGAGGAAGAGGAGTAAGCTAAAACCTTACGTTACATGGGGGTAGGAGGAGTCAATTTTTAGTAATTTTTGCGTTACGTAATTCACGAATGGTCCCTAAATAGATTAAGTAGTGTAACACATTTAGATTTCTTCTAAAAATTCACGCAACCTTTTAAGAGTTTTTCCAGGTGTGCGGCTGTGTGTGTGTGTTTGTGTGCGTGTGTGTCTCTTTGCCTCACCATGTGTGTGTTTTTTCTTATTCAACCAAAAAACATTCTGAACTCAGGAAATGGGGTTAGGCCGCCGCCACGACCCGCTAAAATAACTACGCTTGCCACCTAGGCTGATTCCTCTCCGACACTACCTAACGGCACTACTTCAACGAGTTAGTTCCTTCAGCAGGGTTACAGAACCACTCCCCAACACACAATTTCTGTATGGCAGTACGAAAGTTAGCTTTGGGTCGAGCATTAGTGCTCTTCCCCTAGCAGGAAAATTTGGGCAGACAAATCCAGATTGTCCAATTTACTGAGCCCTTCGACTCCCTTGTGCCATTCAGCACCACAACTTCTTGGGCCCTTTGGCTCCCTGTCCACTGCCATTAAGAACCGCAACTCCTTTAAGCATTTTGGCTCCCTTTTCGTGTCGTATACCACCATCTTCTCGTTGACCCATTCAGCTCCCGACTTGTTCGCGAACTAAACGGTCTAGGCCCCGACAGTGAACCTAGCCTACTCCGATAGAGAATTCCCCGGCGAGAGAAGTTCTCCTGAAACCGAGCCAACCGGCCAGGTGCTGACGTCAGTTCGGCGATTCAGATGAAGCAGGGCGTCAGGTTCGCTGGTATCCTGACGACCCGCGACTGGTGGTGTCTCGTCGCGATCCACACTCAGTCTAGCCACCGACGGTGAATGCAGCTGACGCTGACGGAAAGTTCCCCAGCGAAAGAAGTTCTCCCGATACCAATTCTTCTTTGGCTTTCGGTATAGTTCTCTCGGGCCAAGCGGAAGGGTGTCGTGGTCGATCCGGCGATACCGGGTGGAGTGTGGCGTCCGGTCCGCTGGCGCCCAGACGACCCATACTCGGTGCTCTGTCGCAGTATACTCGACTAGTCCCCGGCAGTGGATCTAGCCTACTCCAGCGAAGAATTCCCCGGCGGTTATTGCTCTCCCCGAACCGTTGCTCGCTGTTCATCACGCCATTTCCGCTGCACGGCGATCACTATCTGCGTACTGTCCAGTACTCCTGCTTCAAGCATCTCTCTGCGCGTCACTTCTCCGAGATTCGTAGATTCGAAGACCACATGCTCCAGTGTCTTCTCGACGTTCTCACACTCCGGAAGCAACGGTAAAGATACTTTCTGAACCCGAACCGATGAAGATACTTCCTGAAGCAATCGTGGCTCGACAGGAGCTGTGTCAGGTGAAAATTCCTCCTTTCTATAGACCCATGTCGACAGATTTAGGATGAACCGATAGGTCTAGCTTCATTTCTCCGTATTGCCGTGCCTTCTTAGCACTGTCCAAATTGCCTCCATTGACTATACTCCTTTACGATATACGAACTGCATCTTGAACACTTCGCGCTCGCCTTCCGTGCATTTCGTCAGCCTGTTAAGGATGATTCTTTTAAGGAGTATTCAGAGTGTATCCAGCAAACCTATACGCCTATACGAGGCCGGATCGCCCAGTGGATTTCACAAGCTTCTGTACCTTCCGCATTTCGAGGGAGTTGCCTTCATCTAGACAATTCTGAAGAATCCTGAACATATCCGGGAATGGTAGGATCGCAACGATTATCTTGAGCTTACCCAGGCGCATTTCAACTGGCGTCGACGAGCCCTTCATTTTCGCCAGCACGACTCGGTATGCGTCGCCCCCTTGATTAACGTCTACTTCTCGGCACAGCTCCTTGTGGCAATTTGACTTTCTAAGCTTATATCCCGTTTTAAAACGGCCCTGTATTCCCGAAACGTCGACTTGCGCTTCTCTATATCCGGCTTCGAAATTGCTCTTTGAGTCCGCCTTCTGGCTTTTAGACTAGCAGCATGTAACATACTGAGCGTGCACCAGTAAGCTGGACGCCGTCTATTGCGTGATTTCAGTCTTCTTGGCATTGTGGTGTCACAAGCCGTCACAATCCTTCTTGGAAGATCAACTGCATCCACGTCCTCGGACCCACTGTCCAGCCAAAGTGCCTCCACGAAGAGGTCTTTGTTAATGGCTTTCGTCTTCCGCTTTCGCTCGCCGGTCATCCTTCTCCGTGCTGCAGCAGGTACACGGTAGCGAGTCTTGTGGTCGCTATGGGTTACTTTTCACCTGCTCTCCAGTCCATGTTGAACTGCACCGCTGTCCACCTTGGAGGTGCGTAACAGCTGCACATGAAGACGCCGTTGATTTTGGCGACCACGAAGCCTTCGTACGAACGTCCCAAGTAACCACGACGCTTCAAATGATGTAAAGTTAACAGTCTTAAATGAGTCGTTCGCAGAATGCGATAAAATGCTTCATTGCTGTAAATGCAACACCAATGCTTTCATAAAGTGGAAAAGGGCGATTAAGCGACTGATGTAAGAGCTGTCAAAGAAAGCATTTATTTTACATTAGTAACGCTCTTATAAAGCTTTAGTCTGTTAAAAGCATTACTAGATGCTGCAATAATGTTTGTTTCGTTTTGACAGATCGATGTTATATAACACAACGAAAAGCTGATATAATGCCAAAATGAAAATAAAATGGAAAAATGAACGTTTTTCCATTTTCCACTTCTTATTATTAGTCAGATACAACATTACCATCACCACAAAATTCCAATTCCTTCAGATTTTTAAATTAATTTTATGGGATCCGAACCATGATCATCTGACATCAGCTTCATACGAGGTAGGCCGTTAGCACTCTTATCTGTGGAGGATAGTTGCCGACGGAATGATATTTGCAATATATGAATAACGTTTTACATTATATAGCCTTTGTTAATGCAATGACACGTCGGTATAGAAGGATAGGTGCAAACATTTGTCATTTTTTGAGTAGCACGAAGCAGAGATCAGTTTTATAGTAGAGATTCCGAAACATACTTAATATTGACATCAAATTGTGCAGATGAAATTATGAGCATTTAGTGGTTTCTCTATGATATGCTTCATCTGAGTTGCAAATTATAGGAATGCATACTCGCGTTGTTTAATTTCATGTATTCCTCAACGGAGATAGGATTGGTCAAAAGCTATAGGCGGTGCAGTGCTCCGATATTTTTGCCCCATTCGTAGAAAATTGCCCGTTTGCCACACTACTCTCCATGTTGTTTCAGGTTGATATTTTTTGATTAGAACATTTTCTTCATAAACGTCAAATTATTTTAATGTTTCATAACTTTTAGTTCAAGCATTATATGCTTTTCAAGTGTAGCGCAGTAGAGCGTCAAAGCATTTGTAAATGCAATGCGATCAAACACTAAACCGTTGCTCTAAAGGTATGTATAATGCCTGTTACATTGCTCATAAGAGGCAATGTCTTGAAACATTTGGGATGTTGTGTTATGGCAGCACTGTTTTAAGAAAGTAGTTTTAGAGCAAATGAACATTATCGATGTTAAAATAATGCTTCAATATAATGCATGTGGTTATTTGGGGTTCTACCACTTCTTGAATGGAGAATCTACCCATAACTTGTATTTCAACTGTTCCCGTTCTATCCGCCACTCAGTTACCGTTACTAGGTGGGACTCAATATGGTTCAGCAATCAAAGCGACGTCACACATAGCTTCTGTCGAAGACTGTCACAACAGTGGTTGTGCGGAGTCACAGTGATTCAGATTCATCTAGGTTATCTCCATTACCGTTGGCTTGCAGTCGCCCTCGTAGGCAAGGCATTTAAAGCCACCCGTCTGATGGTCGTTATCGTTCGCTGGAGTGAAAAGTAAGTACTTCGGTTTCTCCGTACAGTCCCTCGCAAAACGATCTGTCTCTCGCATTTATAGCATATCCTGAATCTATTCGGGCCTTTGCAAGCCCCTGCCAAATGTCAAAACCCCAAACAATTAAAGAATTTCTCAGCTTGTTTATTCACTCGTGGGGCGACTCTCAATGGGCATCTCGACCCTCGACCCGTAGTTTTGCCTTACTCCAGCCCCTTTTATTGGTAAACTGTAAACGAATCATCGCAAAACACACGACCGTCTTCCGTATCCCTTCTTTTACCGAACGTCATATGCACGTCGCCCAGGTCGCACTGTACCTTCGGTGCACTTCTCAGTTTGTCTACTGTCGTGATCTCATCCAGGTCCTTGCACACAATCACTATCTCCGGGCTTGAGGACTTCTGCCTATTCACCCAGTGATTTGGTCATAGTTTCCTGTATACTCGAGCTGTTAATCGTGGAATCCTCCTTAAACTCGAAGAGCATCTCACCTTTTTAAAAACGCCAGGTTCTCACCACGTGTTCATCCAAATCCCTCAGCTCAGGATCCTGTTTAATCTTCTTGAGGAGCGCGTCATTAGCTTTAATGAGCACGGCTTCTCTCTTCTGAAGAGCCGGAGATTTTTTTCTTTCCTCTTTTACTTCACTTTTCTACCCTCCTTGCGCTTCTGCTGTTTCCTTTGTTTCTCCTTTCGGCCTACAACGGTACTCCAGCTTTCTCCTTGTTGAATGACGTCCTTCCCTTCGACAGTAAGGGCGCCCTTGCGCGTCTTCCATTTGAGTCCGCCTGGTCTTCCATCTCCGGACGAGGATCTTGCCCTCTTTGGAGTCATGGACACTGGTGTGCTCTCCACTTCATCTAACTTTTCTTTCTTCTGCTTCGTGGTGGGGGGAGCCTTAACCGACGCCAATGCACGCTAAACTACATCAGCCCTCAACGTTGCCATGTCATACTCCTTCACAGCAGACACTAGCGCATTTGGGACTTTTTCTCCTTAATGTCCTTACGGACATTGCTTCTCGCATCCACAAACTTGTAAAGCACTTCACTGTCACTATTTTTGGCTTCGGTGGGGTATTGCTCACCCCGCTATACTCAGGCTGCGGCTACTGTTGTTGCCAGTGCTATTGTTGCTTCTGCGACTGTTGCAGTTGCTTCTCCTCCTCCTGCTTTTGCTGAATAACTTCAGCTGCTGGTGGTGGTGGCGACCTCACTAAACCACCCCTTTCAAACGGATTAGCCGCGTCTACTCCGTATGTGTTGGTTTCTTGCTCTTTCTCCATTTTGTTGGGTCTCTACTCTGGGCCGCTGTATCAACACAGAGTCGCCTCTTGTGTGTCATTGTCGCCCATGGTGATCTATGCGAGCAGGTAGGTCATACTAGAGTTGACACTACCCGCCATGGAGAATAGTGTTCAGAGCCGGATCGGCGTAAAATCAGGAATGTTTTTTATCCAAACTCAGTACCACCAACTATTGGTAACGATTTTTGTACGTACCCATCAATGTTATGTTATGTTATGTCCACGAAGCAATGGTGAATATTTTAACAGATTCGGTTTATTAAAGAAAATAAATAAATATGTTTTGTCATTGCCTTCATTTTGTCAACCAAAAATACACCAAAGGGGCTGATAAAAACAAGTCTTCGGTGTAATCGATTTTTTGTGTGTTAAGATTTTAGTTGATCTGCTGCTCGTGATCGCTGCAAAAAAACCTCATCTTAAAATGACGGGGTTGTGTGGTAAGGCCCATAACTTCACCAATTATTAATTCTTCTAAACAAATGTTGTTTTTTTCACTGAGAAATGTACTATAACTTTGATGTAATGAGATCATGGCTATACACCCAAAAAATCTAAAAGTTCCGCTTTTTTTCGCAGAAAGGACTATAACCCCTTGAGGGCAATTCAGTTTTTCCATATATAATGCAAAAACTTAGATATTTGATCCGCTAAGCATTAGTAATAATTCGATTGTCCGATTGTTTCATCTAATTTAGGAAAAGAAAATAGCGTTGCTCTTGATTTCATTTTTACTTCAGAGATTTCTGACAAAGGTTCTATTCCATGCTGATTTGGTAGTTTTTCCCACTGCCCCATGTAGTGTGTGTTATCAAAAACATCGCAAAACATCATAAACGTTCTCAACCGATATCATATTCGAAGAGAGAATTTTGACAGTTAAAAGGAATGTCTAATCACTCTGTTAACTGGATTAAAAACGTTTTACTGTAAACGATTCAATCCAAACGTGATACATCTCATTAATCCAAACATCGATGTTGCATACTTTTCCTCAGTGAGCGAAAAAAAATGGAGACTTGAATTTAGTCCCTTAATATGAAATGGTAATTTGTTCCAATTTTGCTACGACTTGTCAGCTCTCCAAAGCTGTGGAAAGCAACATGAGAAAGAATCTGCGAGACAACAAACTGTAGCAGTAGCAAAATATCGAAAAAACATTATCAAGTTCAAGGTTATACTTTGCTGTTATCTTTGTTAGGGACCATTCAAAAATTACGAACGTGAAAATTGCTCTAAATTGACTCCTCCCATACAAAAAAATGCCATCAATTCCTTTAATCCTAGTACCATTTTAGCTTATGTCACAACAAGTCACATTTTTTCGTACCCCCTATAAAAGGATTACGTAATTTGTGAACGGTTCCATTATGTTGTATCTCCATGCTCCGAGGCAGCTTTCGCGAATTGGGCGAAACAACTACCTACCTACTAGACGATGCTAAGTCATTATTTACTCATTTATAATACTCTTGGTGTCACAAGCAAGGCATGTTTCTAGGAAGCAGCTCCACAAAGTAGCCAATAAATTAGCTAGGAAAACGTTACCCAGAAAGTTCAAAGCCTGTTTACCAAAACATCCGCCGGTGAACGACACCTTAGCATATTACCACGGATAACCGACGTTTAGGCTAGAACCAAATGTATTTAACCCTTTATCTGACGATGTATATACTTTAAGACGTTCGTATGTATTTTCAGAGAAATGATTTAAAAACCTGCAAAAACAATTAATATTGTATGGCCAAATTTAATGTACAAATATAAATTCCGTTAGCTTTTCAAGTAAATAAGGAAACTACATTGGAAAAATTTAAAGGTATGCATGTATGTATCATATATTTATCACTGCCAAGTAGGGGAAACCGAGAAGAGTTCAAGCAAAGCCAATTTCTAGCAAGGAATTTTGCAAAAATGCGCAGATTTTTAACGACTTGGTTTCGCTAGTAATGGGCATTGTTGAACTCTCCTCTATTTCAACTCTCCTCGGTTTCCCCTACGCGATAAACAGCATACTTAGGTAAAATATCTAAATTGCTACCTTGTCCAGAATGAATACCTTTAACATTTGCAGTTATCAATTAAGTAGTACTTTTACTTCTAATTGAATTATTTGTATCTATAGATATAGGAAGTATATCGATTCTGATATTTTGGTTATTTACGAACATTTCTTCTTTGGATACTTGACAATATATTATATACATTTAATACATTCGAATACATTACAAAACTCAAGAAGTTAAAGTGCTATAAAGAAAGACTATGCAGTGTGTAGGGCCGAGTTTCAAATACCATTCGACTTCGGTCGTCGATATCAAAAATGTCTGTGTTTAGGTGTATGTGTAATTTAAACTTAAATAGTTTTCTTAAAGTTGGCTGACCCGATTTGCACAAACTTATGCCATTTTCGTTTTTAACAGTGCACTACACCGTACAGTGATCACCTTCCATACAAAAGTCGGACAAAACATCAAAGTGACCCGAATTTGATGAAAACTTCACATTGGGGTAATTTGGTGGCGCTAAATACATATTTGAAGTTAATTTTTAATTCTTTTTGCCTCAAAATTTTGACTATAAGAATGGTTCGAAAATGTAATATTTACGAATATATTTTTTACATTTCTTATAAAAGAAATGTATAGAATTCGCTCAAACTTTCAAGATTTTTTCCGAGGCCCGGAGGGCCGAGTCTTATATACCAATCGACTCATCTCGACGATTTGGGACAATGTCTGTGTGTGTGTGTGTCTGTGTGTGTGTGTATGTAACGGACAAATTCTCATTCGTGTTTCTCAGCAATGGCTGAACCGATCTTATCCAAACCAATTTTGAATGAAAGAACTAAAAAACAGTATGAACGCTATTAATTTGTTTTTGATTCTGATGTTTAGTTTCCAAGATATAAATGTTTGAATGCGTAAAAAAGGCGTTTTTTGCAGTTTTTCTAAATTATCTGCCGAAATTGACAATATAGATTAACAATTTATATGTTTTTAGACAGCTTTAACGAATACCTTTCGAACAAGCTATAGATTTTTGAAATCGGACTATTATCAAAAGAGATATTCAATATTAAATGCGGACGAAAGATTTTTATCATTTCCCATTGCCAGAAATATGACCAAAAACATGTAATCTATTATTAACGCCAAAACGGCTTATTTTAGGTCAATAGTATCTTCGGAGAATTTAATGGAGGCAATATGCCCTTTCTTTTGGTATTGTGCTTTTGCTGATTAATCCCCCTATGAGTGAGATATTTTCACAAATTTTCGTGGAAGTGATTATATCGAAATGATGCCTTCAGCAAATTTGTAGCTCTTACTTTTGCGAATAACTTTACTGAAGACTTCAAATATCTATTTTGAATACTTTAAAAGTTATGGCTTATTGTTTGGGGATTACTCTTTGTCGCCTATTTATTGTTCAATATAGTAATAATCCATTGAAATAAGCCAAACATTATTTCGATAAAACGAATTTCGTGTTTCATTTTTCTATCTACAACCGCTAGAAATAATCACCGAATACTTCCAAGTTGTCTGGAAGGAACTTGATAACTTATCAGTGCAAAAATGTTCATTTGTGCTAACCTTCTGACTGCCATTTTTCTAACTTATGACCATCGGATCGATCTGAAACATATCGGAAAATGAAAAGCGAAGTAAATAGCTCCAAGCAACGGCGTAGCCAAGAGAAGGTTTTGGGGTTTTACACCATACAACCCCCCCCCCCCCCACTCAAATTTATTTTCAAATTGAGCTCGTTTTTGTATAGATGTACTGTAATAAGGGTCTTTATTTAATAGGATGCGAAGTTAAAATTGATTTAATGTCTATGAAACATAGAACAGCTCACCAAAAAAATGCATAACTTTCAACATTTGCTAAAAATGTTTTTGCCTTTCTCATTCACTCTAAAATTCGTCAATCTAATCCCGAACCGGAGGGCCGAGTGTCATATGCCAATCGACTGAGATCGTCGAGATCGAAAAATGTCTGTGTGTGTATGTATGTGTGTGTATGTGTGTATGTGGAAAAAATGTGACCTCTGTTTCTCAGAGATGGCTGGACCGATTTGCACAAACTTAGTCTCAAATGAAAGGTACAACCTTCCCATGCTATTGAATTTTTTATTGATTGGACTTCCGGTTCCGGAGTTACGAGTTGAAGAGTGCAATCACACAGCAAATTCCCATATAAACTGAATTGAAAAAAATTCAAAATCAAATTTGTATTTTTGATGCCAAATGACTTTAAAATGCATGAAACATTGAGATGTTTGACAAAAATTGACTTTTTTGGACTTTGGTACATTTTTGCCTTTCTCATATAGAAAGGTTATGCAATCACTCTAAAAATCGTCAATCATACCGGCCCGGAGGGAGTATGCAGTGAGGGGTTACTACTTTAAAATTACAACTAGTTTAAAATTTCTTAACAAGTTGAAAATTTTCGGCAGGACCTGGACCTCCCGGATATTTCTCCATGATCCGCCGCTGGTTTCAAGCGATGTTTCAGTATCACATGGTATCTCAAGATCGTGGCTGTCGATCCATTGTATGTATGTGCAAATCGTACTGAACATGAAATATTCATTTCCACCATTGTATTGAACATAACCAGCCATGTAATCGTAGTCTGGACAAATGAGACAAGCACAATTGCACCACTAGGTGGATTAAAACAGGTTTTTATTTTGGGAATGCGTCGAGTTGAGACGAAAACGTAATATGATTAATAACGAGGATAACACTTTCCGAATGTAGAGAGAAATTTATGAAAAATGACGATTTCCATTCGACTCTAGCAGGTCCTGATCGATTTTGATGGGAATTTGATTTTTGTTGTATGACGAATTATATGTATAGGTCAAAAACAGTAATTTAAGGTCAAGATAACATCATTTTGAAACCGCCAATTTCGGAGGTTTAGTATCTTCGATGAGTTTTACAAACGTTAAACAGCGCATCATTTGATAAAATTATTTTGACGGTATATCGTCCAAGAAGTATTTATGGTGACTTTTCTCAGGTCTCAACAAATTCGCTAAAGACACGAACTCTGTTACTATTTTCTGAAAAATTAATTCTGCATAATTTTAAAACTTTAAAAATTACGGTTTCGGAATTATGCCGTTTGGACAGAATGATCGATTATCACCAAACTCCAACTAAACCGAATTTCTGGCTACGCCGCTGACTTCAAGTAAGTAGAAACAAAGTCGTTCTACACTCGTTCACAAGAAACTTCTTCGAATGCTGAATATCTATTATAATACATTGAAACCCCGATTTTATCATCCAAATATGAACATATGTTTGATGGGCTCTAGCAGACGAATAAGACTGAATTCGAGTAAATTCTTTCTTGAGCATGTTTTCCTTATCATGAAGATGGAAATATGCAAAAATAAAAAGTTCATCATAATCAGAAATAATTATCAGACTACATCAAGGGACGGGAAGAATATTTTAACAGTTTCAGTTTATTATAAAGAAAAAAATTGCCCGATTTAGTCAATGTCCCCATTTTATCAGCCTAAAATACACCATGAGATTGATAAAAATGGGTCTTTATTGCATTTCATTTTCGGGGATTTTTTTATTGCATCGAACTACAACAATTTTTAGGTAGCTTTCAAGGGGTTATTTTATAGATTTCTTCCAAAATTTGGCGAACCTATTCCAATTCGTATACCAATTAATTGGTATACTTAAGGGTTTATATGTTGCAGATAGAGAAAATACTGAAATTTTCAGCTTTTTTCATACACAATATTACGAAAGCTTATTAAACAATTTTTCCTAATATGTTTGTGAAAATTATAAACTATTTGAAATTTTTTAACAGTTTTATTTTTTATTTAACCGTGATTTTTTAATAAATAGTGACCATCGCTTCACAACGTAGTCTATTTTTCATGGCTTGCGGTGAGCAAGATCTCTCGAATTGCTGAACTGAAAATTATGGAATAGAAATTGATTTTTAGTATTCTTTACAGATTTAACTCGCCGCGCAGATGGCTCTGAATTAGATCCGCTGGTGCCCTAAGACGATTTCGCTAGATTTTCAGAGCACTGTGCACCCAGTGCATTAACGCAAGTGACGGAAGGTTATCGAAAAGATTCGTGAAAATGAAAATTCCAGTAATGATGATGATTTTCCCAAACGATTCGTTTTCGAGAGGTTTTTATTTGTTCTTTGGCATTAGGATTAGCGATAATAATTCAAATCAAGGATACTGGGAGACTGGGAAGTCACCTTTAGAAAAAGTCGATGTCGAAGTAAAATTTGAAACTATGCACGCATGCACTTCAGAGATAGCGTGATATCAGGAGCTGCGATTTCATTTCAACGCTTTTTTGTGAAAAGGGCGATAATTACAAATGTAAACATAAGGCTTTTTTCATACATGCGAATAAGGGATTTGAAACGCAACAAATTAACCTAAAAATTTTGATTCTACGATATTGCTTTCTTAAACTACAACAAAAAATACAACGGGCGAAACTGTATTTTTGTTTGTTTATTTAAAGTTTCGCCCTCCACGCTCCATGCAAACAAACAGGGCGATACTTTTTTTGCTAGCAGTTTAGAGGCGAAACTGTTATTTTCCTTTTTTTTGGATTATCAAGCTGATACCAGCTGTAAATAGTAACAATGATCGCTATTGAAAAAACCCGGACGAAATCGGCGGTGTAAAACGGTAGTTATTGTAAAAAAACGTGAGGGCGATACTTCAATGCTGATAGGTGGGACCGAAAAAGTAAACAATCGCCAAAGGGGCGATACTATCATTTTGTCAATTTCAATAGCAAAAACAAATTTTAATTTAATAATTTTAAATACTTTATGAAGTTTTGGGTTTCGATCACTGAATCATGCAATCTAGGATGTAAAAAACACAATAGTTCTTAAATAGGAAATAAAACCAAGTCTGGAAATATTCACTGTTGATTTTCTTTGAATGGTATCACTGCTAGTATCGCCCTTTTTAAGAAAAAGCGTTGATTTCTTAGTTCGCAGTCGCATTGGAAATTTGAGTAAAATATAAACTTCAAATCGATTCAAAAAAAAATTCGATTTTTTTGGCTCAGTACAATATATAACCCCTTTAGGAAAATTCAGTTTTCCCACCACAATTTAGATATTTTATTAACAGAGCATTAACAAAAATTCGTTGGTATGTCTATTTTATGGGCCATTTTTTCGCTTTCCCATTGATTTGGTTTGAGATTTCTAGCACTGATGTTGTCCTATGCTGATTTGAGCGATTCTCTGAGTCTTGCCACAATCCCATGTAGTATGTGTTATCAAAAACATCGCGAAGCATCAAGTTATAAATGTTCTCAAAAGATATAATATCCGAAGAGTGATAAGAGTTATAAGAAATGTCTCATCACACTGTTAGGTGGATTAAAAGCGTTTTTAATGAAAAATTTGGTGCAGTGAATTTTTGGCAGAATATACATTTTTTCAATTGTGGATAATGCTGAGAGACATTTATAAAATACTAGCTGATACTCATCGCGCGTTGCTGCGACTTTCAACAAAATAGGAGCAAAACACAATTTGTTCCGAAGCGCCATCTGTCGGGCAGAAACTCCTCAACCAATAGCACACAAACACGAATTTAGCCCCTCTCTTTTTATTTCTCGTTTTTAGAAGTTTCCTCCTGCCTTGTGGAACCGATCAGCTCCAGAGTGCCACTATGTAACCGCCGCCGCCCTTACCACTACGGAAACTGAAGCGAGTGCGGCTCGAGGTCCGATAACTTTTGAAGGATTCCCCGCGGGTCCGAAGAATACCATCCGCCAATCCGACCTACTAGACTGAGGCGCTAATTTGTTTCGCTGATCTCCCGATTGCCCGAAAGTTGCAAGTTTTGCTCTTCTCTCCAGGTCACCATCTACGCCTTCTCTCCCCTGTCCTTGATACAACTGCTTCTACACCGATTTTGGAAACAAGCCTCCCTCTGAATATCTTGACCAAGCATAAGTCTCCGGTAAAAAAGTTTAAATTTGTATTCCGTATTCCTAGTTTTAAGATAGTTGTAATTTTACCTCTTTGTTAAAACTATTGTCCCCTATTTTGTAAATAGAATTGTATCCCTAGTTTTAAAACACCTGTAAATTTTTTCATAAATATTTGTTCCTTCTTTTGTGTACCAAATTTTATTGTTAGTTTTAAGATAACTGTAAATATTTCCTAAAAAACTATTACTAATGAATTCCTTGTTTTAAAATTTTTCGAAAAAAAAAATCTTTTGGCCCCTCTCTTGTATATAGAAACTTATTTCTAGTCTTAAGATAGCTGTACAATTTTTCTCTTTTATAAAAAAAATATTTCAACATTGTAACCTCCTAGTTTTAAAATATCCAAAATGTAAAAACAAAAGAATTTGGCACCGCCAAGCTATCGCATTTGTGCCTATCAAATAAACGAAATGAATAAAAAAAAGCACACAAACATGCTCCAGAACAAATGCCTACTATGTATAAATTTTGACGACCATCGATTAAGCCGTTTGGGAGTCCATAAATCAAATACATACAAGCATTGACTTTTATATATATAGAAAGATAGATAGATATTATGGACTCTGGGTAATCAAGCACTACCATGCGTCTCCTTCAAACATATCATGAAAAAACATCTTTTTTCATATTTTGGGGCAGAAAGGGGCTGAACGAGACATTAATTTTCGGAAAGTACACTAATTTTCAAGTGTCATTAACTACAAGCGATCTTTCAGAACTGTTTAAAAAAAGTGCAGCCATTTTGAACATTATTATTTGAATTTAATGCTCTATTTATTATTTATTATTTGTTCTTCATATCAGAGCGAGAAGAAAAGCTTGTATCGACTAAATTATAAGTCTAATCTATGTTATTAAAATGAAATTCATTTGAAAGGTTATTATCTTTCAAATGAATTTCATTTCAATAGCATAGGTTCCAAGACAATTTTTTCCATAATTGAACATCCATTTCACCTTTGAAGTTCTGTAAAAAATCTAACTTTCGTCCTCAAGATTTAATAATTTGAGAAGACTCTATTAAAACAATAGAAAAAAAACCTGTTTTAATCCACCTAGAGGTGCAATTGTGCCTTTCTCATTTCTCCAAACTATGATTTAATAGCTGGTTCGTACAATATAACATTATGGAAATGTCTTTCATTCTTATACCACTTGGTAAGTATATATAAGAGCACCTTTCTGCATTCATCGCGGTGTCGGTTTGAATCGGAGTTTTCTATGTGATCGCACTCCACAACCCGTAACTCCGGAACCGGAAGTCGGATGGAGATGGAATTTAATATCAGTTTCTGGGGACGCAACACCTTTCATTTGAGACTAAGTTGATCAAATCGGTCTAGCTATTTTCGAGAAACCAATATAACCGTTATTCTGAATTTGGATGCTTCCGGATCTGTCGATGGTGGCCAGTGTGGCCAAAGAGACTTTGAATGACTGTTGGTGACCTAGATCTACAAATTCAACAGTTGTGTTTACATTTTGGAAAAATTTATCTTTTTACATTCATCGCAGAATTCGTTAGAATCGGGATTTGCTGCGTGATCGTACGTATCACCTTGTAATTCAGGAACCAGAACTCGGATCCGCACAAAATTCAGCAGCAGCTGATGGACCTTTCATTTAAAATCAAGTTTGTCAAAATTGGTTCAGAAAATTCCGAGAAACCGATGTGGACAAATCAACAATTTTTGTATACATACTCTTCAACTCGTAATCCGAAACAAGATGTCGGTTGAAAATGAAATTCAATAGCAACCTATGGGAATATTATACCTTTCATTTGAATCTTAGTTTGTAAAAATCGGTTCAGCCATCTCCGAGAAACCGATGTGGACATTTTGTTAACAAATCCGCACATACACACATACATATATACATACATACACACATACATACACACATATATTTTGCGATCTCGGCGAACTGAGTTGAATGTTATATGAGACTCGGCCCTCCGGGCCTCGGTTAGAAAGTCGGTTTTTGGAGCAATTGCATAACCTTTCTATATGAGAAAGGCAAAAGAATAATATTTAATTAGCTTAATCAGCATGAGTTCAATGTTATCTTCATGTGATTATATTTTGAAATGTTGGTGGAATGGGTTTGAAAGTGGAGGGAATGGGGGGTTAGTAGAGTGGGAGTGGAGGATGCGTCAGAAATCCTTCATCTTATTTTGGTATACGGGGTGGATGAAGGAAATGCGGGCGTGAGGGTGGTCCAAGGGGAGGGGAGTGATGAAGGAGGGAGGTGTAAGGGCAACGAGTGGGGGGAGGGGCGGCGACGCAATACTCAACTGCATATTTTGCCTTCCATTTGAGACTTGGTTTGAGAAAATCGGTTCAGTCATCACCGAAGAACCGATGTGACTTTAATTGTGGAATATGCCCGGAATTCCGGACTTCCGGAATCGTTGATAGTGGACAATATATTCAAAGAATGTTTGATTGGCAATCAGTGATCTAGATCTGCGATTAGAAGTAATTTGGTGACCATTTCAATAGTTTTTAGCCTCTGAGGTATTACGATTGTACCGATTTATATGGAAAATTCCAGTGTATCCTTACTAACACCCCTGTAACTCCGGAAGCAAGAGTCAGAACCGAATGAAATTCAGCAGCAGTCAATGGCATTACTGTATCTTTCATTTGAAATCAAGTTTGTAAAAATCGGTAGAGAATTCGTTGTGGAATAGGTGTGATATTAGCTTAGGAACTTGGCGGGTTCCCCGGGGGCGTCATGAACCGCCATAGGTGGCCAATGTGGTCAAAGCTGCTTTGATTGATCATTAGTGATCCATACCCGCAAACTAGAGTAATGTTACATCAATTTTAATATGTTTTACATCATTTGAACATCATGGTGGTACCAGTTTATATGGGAATTTGCTATGTGACCGCACTCTTTAACCCGTAACTCCGGAACCAGAAGTCGGATCAACTAAAAATTCAATAGCGTTATACCTTTCAGATGAAACTAAGTTTGCGAAAATCGGTTCAGCCATCTCTGAGAAAATTGTGTGAGTTTAAATGACACACACATACGCACACACACATGCACACACACATACACACATACATACATACACACACAGACATTTGCCGATCTCGACGAACTGAATCGAATGGTGTATGACACTCGGCCCTCCGGGCCTCGATTAAAAAGTCGATTTTTACAGTGATTACATAGCCTTTCTTTATATGAGAAAGACAAAAAGATAAATCATAAAAAATCCAAAATAAAATTCTGATGTTTTGTGAGGCTGAAGACACTGTGCACCGGTGTAGTCGGTGCTACACCCATTCAAAGTTGGGTGTAATCAGTCTATCTCTTTTTTTGCACTACATCAGTTTAACGGCAAGTGAACACGAAAATGCTATTAGTTTCAAACGAACAGAATACCGCTCTTATAGGCTGCTATTGATTTATTGTCGTTCGAAGTTTCGGTTCTGGAGTTACGATTTAAAGAGTGCGATCACACAGTAAATTTCCATATATTGCATTTACAAGTCTAGATCATTAATGGCTTTTTTTGGTTCAGTGTATTCCTACCGATTAGTTGTTTACATAAATCGCTTCAACTATTTTTACTTTTTGACGAGATTTGTGAAATTTTTATCGTTGTTCATCGTGTTAATCGACCGAGAATTTTGTTTTTAACATTGTTATTGTGCAGTGTGAAAGTGTCTCCTGTTTGCTTTTGTGTTGCGAAAAAACCAGCGAAGAACGCAATTGAGTGAACTTCTGTGATTTAACCACTAAAACTTTCCACCGAACGCAGCGCCATCTGGTACATATGCAATGTGGGAAACTACTTAACAAGCCGTTTTTTGAAAAAACTTGCGGAAAACCCAAATTTATTTTGGATGTGCAATGAATGTGTCAAGCTGATGAAGTTTGCTGGCTTTCGCGACACCGTTTCTTCGCTTGGATGTGTTATCGCTGCTATCGCTGGAAAAACGGATGACGTCTGTGCTGAACTAAAGGCTGAGTTATCCAAAAATAACCAACAAATTTCGCGACTCGCTAGAAAGGTTTCAACAGCTACTCCAGTCTGGCCAAACTCCGGATCCTCTCGACCACCTCAGAAACGTCGTCGCGAGGATGGCCCTGATCCGAGCAATATTCTTGTTGGTCATCGAACGCTAGTCGATAATAGCAACATTGTTACGGTTCCCCCTCCCGCGCCGTTGCTCTGGATGTATTTTTCCCGATTTCAACCTAGCGTTAGCAAAGAGACTGTCGAAAAAATGTCTAAAGAAGGATTAAATTGTAACGAGGAGATAAAGGTTATTCCACTTGTCAAAAAAAGCATAGACGTCAGTCCTTTGAACTGCATATCCTTCAAAGTTGGAGTTCCCCCAAAGTACCGTGATGCAGCTCTTAACCCTGATACATGGCCGCAAGGCATCCTGTTCAGGGAATTTGAGGACAGCCGTACACAGCACATTTGGAGCCTCTAGTTCTGCACAACGATTGGCCATGCCACTATACCAAGCTACACCGTCCTTGTGAATGAGTATCGATGCCGATCGCATACTGGGATGGAAGCCCTCGATCCCCTCGCTACACTCCCCCTTGCCGATAGCGTTCAGCAGTCGTCTCGGAGCTGTAAGTGTGGGTGGAGAAAGGGTCTTCCAAGCCGCCTTTCTCGGCAAGTATTATACATATTGTAACGATACAACGGTTGAACCGATTCACCTCCTAGCTCATCGTGTGACTTTCGCCGTAAGTTGCTGCCATTCCGTTCCTGCTCTCCGCATCGCGCCATCGGGTTTCATGGCGATTGCACCACTATTGGTACATGGGGTCCTATAGTGGTACAAGCGGTTTTGAATACATAAATTGGGTAATTAACACTCTTTATATTTTTCTATGAAATAGGGATTGAAAGCTTTCGTTAAACGTATTAACATTTCCCATAGATCTATTCTTCGATTTTTATTGGTACATCAACCCTACATGTTTTGATGTGTTTGTGAAAGAGAATTCATGTTTAACATTGGAAATTCTCGAAACTGCAGCTATTGTGCTTGAATGTCAATATTTTTATATCATTTCCGGTTATCATAATATCTTGTGAACCAACTCACCGACCAATCTTCAATTTTGGAATGTTGTTCGTGGTAAAAGCATTTTTGTTCTACATCTTTCGTATATGCAATGGTCACTGTTTCAACAGTCCTCTAGTTCAATTCACCACGGTTTTCCCTACAATTGATGTATCAACTAATTCCGCAGAGATTGGCACGATTAAAGCACCGAACATCGTCTCGCTCACTGCAGAGAGCAACCCATAGTTAGATATATTGCTTTAATTGGGCTTGGATGCTTCGTCAGTGACGGACTATACTGTCCGAGTCTTAAGTGTTATCCTGTGTTATTTCAACCAGTAGTAAATAATTTACCCGCTTCAAGGGAATAATTTTAGAAAGAGCTTTTGAAGTCGTTCTCTATGCTCGTTGTAATCCAAAAATGAATAATTTGCACTATGATGGACACGTTTCAGGGAAAGGAGAAAATATCAACTGGTATTTTAAATTCCAAGCTGTGAATTATGAAATAAAACGATATTCGAGCATCAGTTTATCAAAATCATTGATTAGTTGAATCTGTTTGTCGATGCCTTCATTTTAAAGTGCTACATAATACCGAAAATGTAATTCAAAATAATCAGAAAAAAACTTGCAGCATTTTGAAGAAAAATGCCACATCTTGGCAATAACGTGGATCGAATTCTTTTGACACGGGGGCCATTTTGACGGTTGTACAAATACGGTCATCTCAAGTCAAGCGAACTACTAACTTTTGTTTGCTTCTATTTTATTGGAAGTGAAGTTTATATATTGCTCCACCTAGTACTACACTTACCTGTCTTCGTCCAGATAGACACAGTCCTCGGCTCGGTCCTCATAACAGCGGGGTGTAAATTTGGCTTCCAAGACTGCCACCGTGGAATCTAAATTCCCACAGGTTAACCGAATTTCTGAATCGTAGCAGCCCCATTCTTCGATAACTTCTGCTCTCCAGACCATCATCATCATCATCCGGGGCCAATACAAACGGTGTCAATTCAGAGCGAGTAGTCAGGACATGTTTTTCCATAGGGTAGTTCCAGAAGTTCCAGAAGGTAGCGCATGAAACGAAAGTTGGTACAGAGAAGAAGAATTGAACTTTAGCAGCAAGTAAAACGTGATAAGATAGAATAAAGGATTAAACTTTTGCGGTATGCGATCGATAACGGGAAAATTTTCCGTTTCCCAGCGTTTCGTTTCGTATTCGTTTTTGTTCTGCGGTAAAGTTCGCCGAAAATGGCAAGAAAAAGTTTTTCTGTTCTTGCAGTCCTATAATGGCGGATCTTTTGACCCAGTTAGCAAGCTGCACGTTGATTTATGCTGGTATATTTGTAAAACATTACAGGGCGAACAGGAAACAAGCTGAGTTTTATAGATGGATGAGATTAACACTTTAGGAAAAATTATACATAAAGGTTTCGAAACAGTTCGAAACTAGTTTCGAAAATAGTTTAAGTTTAGTTTCCTGGAACACGAACAATTCAAACTCCTGGAGCTTTAAATGATGCGCTAAGAAGGAAGCTTGCTACACTTCAATCAAGAGTCCATATGTCAAAAGGGTTCGTATTATTTGTATAAATGAGGCATACATTTTCATAATCGTCGTTTTGTGATATGCCCCCCGATACGAAAGAATATTATATTATAACACTTCCAGTTATTTATTAGCATACATTAGGGGAGCCCGAGGCTTTTTAATAAAAAATGAAATGAAATATGAAATTCCTCAATTAAAACCCAAAAAGGTAGAGTTGGACAATTTCTTCTCAAGAAAAACACCTATGAGAATTTTGGTTTGGTCGCCATATTGAATTTAAACATTTCATACCAAAATATGCCTTATTTTCTTATTATATTTTGGGTTACCTCAATTTTATGGTTTTTCGCTTAATAATGTTTTGAGTGTATTAAGGATCCATCATTGAGGAAGTTTGATCTCCAATATGAGAATTTATTATACGCTTCGATGAGTATTGATGAGAAATTTATGTTTTGATGCAAAATGCAGGATGTTTCCAATAATCTATTACAAACTAAGTTGGCATAAAGATTGTTAATTTAATGAAACAGTGAAAATTACAATATTTTCAATTGGATTGTGCCAGTGGTCCCGGTTGCAATTTTCATGAAAGAAGGGTAATTTGTTTTATTTTTGCTTATACTTTCAAAATTCGGTTAGAGCATTATCGTATGAAACCTTTCTTCGTGAACCACTCTAAAAAAGACGTTAGCAAAAAATGAAAACTACATAGGTCATGTCAAAAATTTGATTTAAAAAAAAATATCACTTAACAATATGTTTAAATCATTTTTACAATAGACAATAAAGATACGAAAAAAATTTGCGCTGCCCAAAACTTTTCTATTATATTGAATAGTGGCTAGGTTTCCATTTCACCAAAAACTGAAAACTTCTTCTAGAATAACTCAAAATAGACCTTTGAAGTCTTCCAGAAGAATGAAGAAAATTATATTTGGAAAAAATTTATCGAAGAACAAAAACGAGGGTGTCTCTTAAAAATGATTTTATTTATACAGGGTGTTTGGTTCATGGTTAAGAACCTCTCGGGGTGCGATAGACTGTCACGTTTGGAGAAAAAATTCTACACCTACCATCAAACCTCAACCGTTACAGAGTTATTGAACTTTTTGTCTAAAAAAACTTATTTGTCTTAAAATATCTCTAATCTTAAAAGTATACCTTGTATTTTAAATATTTTAGTTCCATTTGTAAGGTGAGAAAATTTCCTATTGAATGGTGTTCTCATATTTTTAGTTAATTAGTTTTAATTACCTTTTGGCTGTAAAGTAGTTAAAAGTTAGTGTTTTTGAGGAGGTTTTTGCTAATTTTCTCGAAATAATGAAGTATGATTATAGCAATATCCATTATCCAAAAGGTTGGTTTTAGGACGATTCATAATTTGTTCTTGGACGTCATATTCCTATCTCTTCTCATTTCTTTGTAATATCATTACTATACTTTTCATGTAACCAACTTGCACGTGCTTAAAAGACTATAATCTAAAAGATATGCTTTGTATCGTTATTTACAAGATTTCATTGGAAAGCTGAGAAAATGTCCTATGAGTGTATGTACAAATATCTTTTAGTTAAGTGTACTAAATAATTTTTTTACTAACAAAATAACTCAAAATTTGTGTTTTTTGGAGTTTTTTTAATTATTCTAATTATTAATCAACAAAATTTATCGTTACTATTGTTCATTTGATGCCCCTTAATGTTCTCTATAACTTTTTATTTGACACTTTGTCTATATCTCTTTTCCTTTTGCTGGTATTGAATAGTTAACACAGCATGACATCGCCACAAATGTAGTGGGTTCGAAATCGTTATTTTTGCATATGAAACGATGTGATAAAAACGATTTTGCGTCAAAACCAAAAGAGATAAATGAATGGAGTCAAAGAAAAAACTGTAGAACTTGCTGAGATGCATTATTTCCATGATAATAATAGTGATGTTTATTATTTACTATTTTAAGAAAATTAATGAAAATGCTAATAATAGCACTAACTTTAAACTAATTTACTTCTAAAAGAATACTAAATTCAGTTAACTGAAAGGTAATTATACATTTTTCTCTATAAAATTTTCCTGGCTTTCGAATAAAAAGAAAAAGAAGTACAATAAGTGCCATACTTTTTCAATTAGAGCTGGTATTAATGAAAATGAGATAAAAATATCCAAGTTGAATAACCCAAACTCATGAAAATAAGAAAAGGTAAGTGTATTATGTCAAAGAACGAATTATGCAGCTCTTCAAGACTAACAATCTGGATTATTAAAATGATGAGGTTAACTATTAGGATTTTGAAGAAATGAACGAAAAATCGATTAAAATTGTTTAATTTTCAATAAATTGCTTTGAAAAGGCTACTTAAACTCATTAGCTGAAACATGTGAGAGCATCACTCAATGCGAAATTTTCTCACCTTCCCAGTGGACCTAAAATATTTGAAATACAAAGTATACTTAGAGGTATTTTAAGACAAATAAGTTTTTAACACAAAAAGTTCAATAACTTTGTAATGGTTGAGATTTGATGGTATGTGTAGAACGATTTTTTTTCTCCAAATATGACAGTCAATCACCCCTCGAGAGGTTCTTAACCATGAACCAAACACCCTGTATAAGTTGTGCAGGTTTTGTTTTTGGTCAAGTTGGCTACAGAAATATTTTCAAATATTTTGGAAGAGAACAGTTTGTCTCAAAATAACAAACCTGTAGTTTCTTGTGTTATCAAGTTATAAGTAGAGTAGAATGGGGTTAAATAGGTAGGGGGTACAAGAGGTATAGGGTATTATTATATTATTTTGCTATGTTATTGCAGAGGTTGCTTATGTTGCGTGAATTAGATACACGATAGAGAACATCGTTGCCGACTGTCATTTCGGCTGTTACCTTGGATTAGCTGTATTAATTACCGCATCGTTTCGTGTATTGTTCTGCGAAAACGCATTATCTTTTGTCCTCAGTATAGCACATTTAATCAATGCACAGTGGTCCAGATCGCTAATTTAGGAGGAATTTTTACTTTCTGACAAACCTGTATAATTTAGCCGTATCATGTCTTAGGATGAATTTGTGTACTTTAGAAGATGCTTCTTTTTATTGGAATAGTTATTAGGGTGGTTCTAATTTATCTAAAATACGATAATAAACTTTTTACTGATGAAAGATAGAGCTCCACAGTCTTCCACAAAGTTGTAAAGTAACTTATTTTGAATAAATTTGTTGAATATATTAAAGCTCTATCTCTTTTAGTTTTTGTTATACAAGAAATTAAAAAAAAAAGATTAGGGTGTTCCTGAAAAAACGTTTTTTTAGTATAACTTTCGTATCTTTTACTTTTTGTTAACACAACCTTTGAACAGCTTATTGAAAACTTCAAGCCGAGTATTTTTCTCCAAGACACCGAAGGTCTAACTTTTTTCTTTAAAAAGTTATGGACACTTTTCGTTAAAAAATAGCCTATTTCAAGGCTCAATATCGCTGATGCGGGCACCTAAAATTGAATTCTGTTTCCACCACATGAAAGACCATACTTATTAGTATATTTGAGCAAAAATTGGCGAATACGATATTTTTTTAAAATTTGCAATTTAGATTTAAAGTTTGTAGTTTTGCAGGTTCAACGCATTAAAGCATTTACACACATATCGTTGTATTATGAAAAAAGCCACTTTCAAATATCATTCTCTCATCGCAGCAAGCTTTGCATAAGTGAAACGACTGTCAAAAAAGGTTTCTGATTTTATTCGTTTTAAATAAAACTAGTAAATATGGATATTAGTCGAAGATAGTTGGCGAATTTGCTTATTGCACAGATGAACTGCTTAAGTTCATTACAAGTAGTAATCCAAATGTAAAATTGAGACTTGTTAGTGCTCGGAAGAAAATAAAAATCTTCATGTTGGAATTTAGAAGGTTGTGGATTCGGAGTAAGCGCACGCAAATTCGGTTTGAGCTGGAAAATTTTGTGTGGCTTGAAGGAAAGCTAAGATTCGAAGTCGAAGGTAAAGGTAAAGGCCGAAAGAGGAAACCATTTTCCGAAATATGTCGCAGAGCCAAAATAAAAAGATTAGGAAAGTTGCGCGATAAGTATTCCACGGAAGAACTTGGTTTAGCGTCAGCCGTCAACGCTAATTCTACTGGTTTCCGTTTAGTTGGCAGACAAATCGAACGATTGTCGAAAAGTCCCGTCAGATCTACCGTAGAGAATTTAGGATCTATGGCTGTCCCGATTGCAGAAGCGTTTACTGCGGAGGAGGCACTTAGATTTATTTGTGAAAATGATTTTTCTAAGGCGCAGTACCAAAACATACGCAGCTCAGTTATGCAGAAGGGTTTGGACATTTATCCCGCGTATAATAAAATAGTAGAAGAAAAGAAACTATGCTATCCGATCGGTATGTACTATTCTCAAAGATTCGTCCCTGAATCAACAATTTTTTTCAGGAATTTCTGTTCAGCCTTCTTGTGCGTATGTTCCCCTTCAAGCTCTTGTTAACCATACCGTGGAACGACTCATCTCGTTTCTGAATATTGGAGTTCTACCACTGCATCCTGAGGATAATACGTTTGTTATCTTTAAGTGGGGCTGCGATGGAAGCAGCAACCATTCCCGGTAGGCAACATTATTTTTCTTCTAAACTTTGACTGACAGTCTCTTTTCCACTTGAACATAGATACAAGCAAATGTGCGTTGACGAAGATGAAAATGGAGAACTATTCGAGTATAACGATTCGCATATATTTGCTCTATCTATAGTACCTTTACGTGTAGTTAGTCGCCGGAAAGATGAGTCAAGAGATTGCATTCTTTGGAATAATGATTTTCCATCTTCAGTATCCCTGTGCCGACCAGTAAAATTAATTTTCAAGAAGGAAAATCCTGAACTAACAAAGGATGAAGTTGCCGCGATGAACAAGCAAATCGATGAATTAGTCCCGACTATAGTAAATGTTAATATGCGCAAGATTCCGATTAGTTCAAGCTTCATATTTTCCATGGTTGATACGAAGGTAGTGAATGACGTAACAGGCACACCGTCTCAAGCGTGTTATATATGCAAACGCTCCGGAAAGCGATTGAATGATCCTTTACTGGAAGCCAGCGATCCACCGGATAGTTTATATGTTTTTTCACCTTTACATGCATTAATACGAGCAATGGAGTTACTATTGAATATTGCTTACCGTTTAGCTCTAGCAAAACCGCGTTGGCGCGTAGGCAAAAATACCAGCGAGCTTAAGGAACGACAAATAAAAATTCTTCGTATTAGCGAACCTTTGCCAGGTGGCGGAAATTCTAACGATGGTAACACAGCTCGAAAATTTTTCAGAAACCGAGATGTCGTTGCAGAAGAAACCGGGTTGGACGAAATGTTGCCAGAACGTATGTATGTGCTATTAACAATCATCAACAGCAAATTGGGAATTAACGCGGATGCTTACCGGAGTTACGCCGAAGATACACGATTGCTTTATGTACGCCTGTATGGTTGGTACGCTCTCTCACCAACCGTGCATAAACTCCTGGTCCATGGAGGAAGCATTATTCAACATAACATGCTGCCAGTAGGTATGTGCAGTGAAGAAGTTCAAGAAACCAGGAATAAAAGTATTCGCAGATTCCGAGAATTCCACGCACGCAAATTCGATCGACTCGTCAATCTTGATGACGTTTTCAAGAGACTTCTTGTTTCATCAGATCCTATAATTTCTCTTAAATGTAAACGTCGAATTCAACGAGCACCGCTGGATATACCTGAAAATGCAATGCATCTACTTTTGAATTAATTGGCATTGAATAAATTCTCCTTATATAAATCATAAATTGTTGTCATAGCCAAATTATTTTTAATGAACACATTCTGTATTGTTGATATGTAAGCAAAACAGAAAAGGAAATACAAAGGCTTTAGGCAATTTCTTTTATGTCGCTATGCGATAAAATTTAAAACTTTGGTTAGTAAATTTAAAATTACATGCTTAAAAAAATAATATTTTCCAATTTTTGCTCAAATATACTTAAAAGTATGTTCTTTTCTATGGTTCAATCCGAACTTACTTTTATTTGCCCCAATCAGAGATAATGACATTTGAAAAAGGGCTATTTATGAGCAAAAAGTTTCCATAACTTTTGAAAGTATAAAGTTAGACTTTCAGAGTTATGAAAAAACGTGGATTGAAGTTTTCTAAAAGCTGTTCAAAGGTTGTTTTAACAAAATATAAAATTTCTTTCGAACATTAACAAGTCTCAATTTTACATTTGGATTACTACTTGTAATGAACTTAAGCAGTTCATCTGTCTTTTTACCAGCAATAAGCAAATTCGCCAACTCTCTTCGACTAATATCCATATTTACTAGTTTTATTTAAAACGAATAAAATCAGAAACCTTTTTTGACAGTCGTTTCACTTATGCAAAGCTTGCTGCGATGAGAGAATGATATTTGAAAGTGGCTTTTTTCATAATACAACGATATGTGTGTAAATGCTTTAATGCGTTGAACCTGCAAAACTACAAACTTTAAATCTAAATTGCAAATTTTAAAAAAATATCGTATTCGCCAATTTTTGCTCAAATATACTAATAAGTATGGTCTTTCATGTGGTGGAAACAGAATTCAATTTTAGGTGCCCGCATCAGCGATATTGAGCCTTGAAATAGGCTATTTTTTTAACGAAAAGTGTCCATAACTTTTTAAAGAAAAAAGTTAGACCTTCGGTGTCTTGGAGAAAAATACTCGGCTTGAAGTTTTCAATAAGCTGTTCAAAGGTTGTGTTAACAAAAAGTAAAAGATACGAAAGTTATACTAAAAAAACGTTTTTTCAGGAACACCCTAATCTTTTTTTTTTAATTTCTTGTATAACAAAAACCAAAAGAGATAGAGCTTTAATATATTCAACAAATTTATTCAAAATAAGTTACTTTACAACTTTGTGGAAGACTGTGGAGCTCTATCTTTCATCAGTAAAAAGTTTATTATCGTATTTTAGATAAATTAGAACCACCCTAATAACTATTCCAATAAAAAGAAGCATCTTCTAAAGTACACAAATTCATCCTAAGACATGATACGGCTAAATTATACAGGTTTGTCAGAAAGTAAAAATTCCTCCTAAATTAGCGATCTGGACCACTGTGCAATGTAAATAAATGTCAAATGAGTTTTTCTTATGTAAAAATTAATGCTGGACACGAGTTTACGAAGTTACGGATATTAACATGAAACAAACGCTAAGGGCCTCGATAAAATGTAAATTAGAATTATTTTGACAGGAAAATTGTGCGTAATTTCATGCCAAAAACATCAAAACGAAGTGAAAAGGACATAAAGAACACAATTGCATCTCTTCAAGATGGCGCCAGTATTTGATCAGCCTCTAAACAATTCAAGGTTCTATGAATGACCATGCGGTAGACTTGGATGCAACGCCCAACTCCTACTTAGCAGAAGGCAAAAGACTCTTCACATTTCCTATCGATCATGCCCATATGAGCCTGCCTAGTCCTAGTTTTCGGTTCTAAGTTTCGAATTGATTCGCTCTAGAATACCTATCCGTCTTTCAATTTCATTGCTTTCGTTTCTCTTAGTCTCAAATTTGCCGAAAATAGTCAACAAAATCAATACAGCAATTCAAGGTTCCATTGAAAACATTATGTTCTCGTCATGAATGAAAGTGCATCAGATATTTCGCGTCAGTGAACAATATAATAATTTAAGGTGTTATTGAAGTAGATAATCGAAAAAACATGATCGGAAAAGAGAAGAAAAAATAATACAAAAAATATTCTCCGAAGCGTAAAATAAGCAACCACGTGAACCGGAATGCACAACTTCGATTCCACACTCTTGCGATGACGAAAACACCAAAGAAATCATTCGCAAGTACAAAGCCAGACGCAGCTACTGAAAAAAATGTTTTTTCAACAACGCGGTTTCATGATATTTCACATCATTTGCCACTTCCTCATTTTCTCACCTGAATGAGGTCAATAGATTGCATGTATTATTTGTGTTAATGTTATGAAGATGTCTAAAGGTAACTTTATCGTATTGTAAAAAATACGAAACGTATATGAATAAAACTGTTTTTAAGGAACACTTTAAAGCTTTCTTTTGGATTTTTTTGGAATGGAACGTATGAAAGATAGAGCAAATTTGTCTAGCATTACTGTCTGCAATGAAATTTTACATTGCAAGCAGTCAAGCTCTATCTCGAACCGTTAAAATGCTCCATTTCAGCTCTAAATAAAATTAGAACCACCTGCTGCTATTTAAACGAAACAGAGGGCCTTGCAAAGCAGAAAAAGTTTCCTACGCTTATTATAAGACTTATAAGTTTTAGTACAACTAAAACGCCTGCGAAATTCACACTCTTGTTCATCGGCTGAAATGATTGGGGCACTAGGTTAGAGTGTTCGTTAAAATCAAACAAAAATATGCCATGGTTGTCAAATGGTGAGATAATATAGTTCTCACAAGTCTACTATCTCTTACTTCCATGCGAGTCTACGTCTATTGATGACATTTGGTTCTTAGACCGGTGACAACTGAGTGCTATTAGCCTTCTGCCGATAGTAGCAAAATTAGAAGCTGCGAACTGATGTAGGCTTGAAAACACTATCGTAAAAATGAATAGTTGATCGGACAACAGTCCCTATACGACTTTAATCTAACTAGTATCCATGATCACGGGTCGATAGATACTGAAAATTCGGCTCGTATGCATTTATGAATCTAATTTTATGTTCCTTTAGTGCTAACAAACCCGTGCATCAGATTACCAATACCTTGTTTTTTCTTTCAATAGACGTTATTATCGCCCGTATACGCGTATTTTACAAATAATCCGATTTGAAGAATAGGAAATGTTTTCCTTAATTTATAACATTTCACGCGATCTTAATCTTAGATATAAACTTTCAGTTTCCGGCATCAGGAATCAACGGCCAGGAGGTCTCATCGCTTGTTTAGAACTAATCATATACCTTATACGACACATATTATTCCCATCCGACTTATCCTTTATCCTTAGTCGTAAAAGATGAATACAAGGGCGGCTGCAATGATGGCTATCACGCTGTTGAGGTTTCAATATGGATCGAACTGACATGAATTCCTACTTTCCATTTCCTAAGTAACTCTTATCGGCTTAAAACTGTTGGAGATCCTAGTCGACGATCGACTGTTCAATTCTGCTAAACAGTACATTTGCGTAGATCAGCATGGTTTCTTTCCAGGAAGATCAACCAACACAAACTTGGCTCAATTTACTTCATTCTGCATTAGAAATATGGAGGAAGGTTCACAAGTTGACACCGTATATAAAGACCTCGAAGCAGCGTTCGATTGCGTCGACCACACGTTACTATTAGCAAAAGTGGAACGACTTGGTATGGCTTCCAATTATGTGGATTGGCTGAAGCCGTATCTCACATCCCGCTCCCTATCTGTGAAATTGGAATTCAATGAATCATACTGCTTCGCAAATACGTCCGGCGTACCACAAGGTAGCAACCTCGACCCGCTGTTTTTTCCATATTTTTCAATGATGTCTGCTACGTTATTCCTCCATGATTCCTCCAGGTTGCAGGTTAATTTACGCCGATGATCTGAAAATTTTTCATATAGTCAGATCAGTTCAAGACTCTTTGGAGGTACAGAGGTACATAGATCTTTTCGAAGAATGATGCACAAACAATTTGCTGATACTCAGTGTGTCGAAATGCACCGTGATCACTTTCACTCGGAAGGAGAATCCAATTGTTTGGGACTACAACGTGTCCGGTGAAATGCTGTGCAGAACGACCGTGTAGTTGGAATACTGTTGGATACAAATTGGATTACTCCAGTATCGTGACAAAAGCTAACAGGAATCTCGGGTTCATTTTTAGAGTTGCCAACGAATTTCGTGATCCGTATTGCTTGAGAGTGCTTTATTTTCACTCGAACGGTCTATTCGAACGGCTGTAGTTTAGAGCCCTTACACCGAAATCTGGAGCAGCAGAATAGAAGCAGTACAAAGAAAATTTATACAGAACAGAATCCAACAGAATTAACGCCCTATGAAGATCGTTATCGTTTGCTCAACATGGACACATTGGTCAAAAGAAGGAGCATTAGTCGAGCTGTATTTATTGGAAAGGTTCCAACCGGATCTATTGATTCAAGCTATATTCTGGCGCATACTAACATCAACGTGCCAACTAGAAAGTTCAGATCGAGAGAGTTTCTGCTACTTGATTTTCAGCGTACTGAATACGGCCAAAACGAACCAATTAGGGAAAAATGTGTTATTTTTAATAGTTACTATGTCCATTTTGCCTTTCTTTTGCAGAAACAATTGATGTTTTCAAAAACAGACTGAAACGATATATAACTTGACCAAATTTTGTTTGGGATAGTGTATAGTCTTAAGTTCTTCATGTAGACCTAGTTGTCCGATGAATGTAAAGTAAATAATAAATATAAATAAATAATAATAATCAGCAGTCAGGCATGATGAAGGCAGTATACAATTCGCCAAAATCATTGTAACAACGTAACGCAAGTCCGACACAAGTATGTCACAATTCTCAAACAATTTCTGTTATTATATTGTTTCTTGAGAACGAAGCAACGAGATTGATCTCAATTTACAGGAATCGACCAATATAATTAACGAAATAAATATTCTCTCTAACAGAGCCAAAATAGAATCCTTGCCTTATTTAATATAACAATACAATAGAATTTTGATTAAAAACTTGTCTTATCTAATTAATGTGAAAATTTTGAATAATGAAAATTCATATATGTACAGCTCACTTTATTTCTAAAAAATACCCACGCAAACTGCAACAGTTACTGTATCCATATTACATCCGCGAACCAAGTAATAATTTTCCTGATACAATTGAATGCTGCTTTATTGTGGCTAAATAATAGATGGACGAATCGCCTGGCTGGTTTTCTTTCCAAAACGCTTGGCCCTAGAAAGGCCATGTGAAAACAATATTAATCCCTAGCTTCCTCCGCATTTCGAATAAACAACCAATGCATACTTCCGATAAATCTCCGCATCTATATATTCGAGCCAATGAGAGAACCCAAAAATGAATCCTCTGTTTCACCGTTGAAGGATGCTGCGTGCTATTAATCTTTCGTTTCGTTTCCGTTTTAGATTCGAACGATCAAGGTTTTTTTGATACATGTGTAGGGGAACTGTGCTTATGATAGACACCTGAAGGTTTGAAATCTTTTTTACGGTGTTGTAAGATATTTTCAGTACCATTATTATTTGTATTGTGCACATGAAAATAAATTTGTTCAGATATGCATTATAGTCAAATAGAATTGTTATTATTGATTCCAATAAATTCACAACTTTCCCGTCATTTAATTAGATATATACGGAATTTTGTAGAGATACGGTGGCGCAAACAGGAGGTAGTATGTATCCGTGTCCTCCATAAATGGGAACAGCGCAAACAACAAAGAATCAAAGAAAGACAGGAGAACTCATGGCTGCAATTTTTGTTTTGCTTCTGGCAATACTCTGGAAGCTACCTCAATAGGTATTATAGGTGTGGTTCAGAAGCTTTTGAATACATTCAATGACAGTTGTATTGGCCAAACCATCTTAAACATGTTTTATTTCATAACTGAGGACATGTCCATCTTAGACACACTTCCCCTTCATGTATTTCTAAAGGGTCAACGCCGTTGACCCATTTGCATTGCTTTTCGGACGTCTCTTTTTCTTGTATCAATATTGACGATACCTGTTGTGGCCATGGGAAGTGGACAAATCTCTCCCCATATTTGTTTATGCAGACATCAGAAGGATATGCAGATTCGCAACATGTTGTATAAAGTATTTGTATGTACCTGTATGTTCGTTTGGGTCAATTGCAAATGCGTTCAACCGAAACCAGCTCCCCTACGTCGTAGCTCGATGCGTTCATGTTAGCCCTTGCACACATATCACACACTCCGATATCGATAGTATATGTAGAATTATGAGCGCATTTTGACCCTATTTGGGAGAGTGCCACGCTGATTAGATAATTGCTGGAATGCTCCAATATTTACCTTGCGATTTGAACTAATGCATTGAACAGCGATGGCAAAAGCTGCTCTAACCAGTCTTTAAATAAGTAGGACGATTAAAGGAATAGGGTGAAAATTGGCTCAACACCCAATTTATCGTCATGTGGAAGCACATATGGCAGCGATTAATATTGAATTGTACTCTAAACTTTGACAGAACGATTTTTGGGGTTATATAGTTAGGGATGCCGCTATTTCGAACGATAGAACGACGAAACTAATTTGTTGAAAAGAACTAACTAGTGAATCAATTGCTACTCGTGCGGGACGAAGAAATGAAAAATTTAAGGGTTGTGTACAGGACACAACCACGGTGACATTAAAAAGTAGCTTTTTCAAGAGCGTGAAATATTTCGGGTTGGATTTTAATCTATCACAACTTTCTACTCACGTTTTAGCTTACTCTCCTGCTCCCTCCCTCCTCATTAAAACATGCTCTTTGCTATACTTTTAAACTAATCTATTATTTCAATTAAGCAATTATCTCACTAGCTGATTGGCATTATTTAGCTGATGCATCTAGCAAAAATAAGTTGCCTAGAAAATATATTCAAAACGAGTAGCTCCATATTGAGGACTGTGATGAAGAAGCCCACGTTCGCCAAAGGAAATATTCAGTTCTTCCACGAAATATGAAGTTTCATTTTCCATTTAAATTTTTAATAATGTACTAATGAGCTTAGGTGAACAATATTGAGATTGAGTATTTATTAATAGATTAATGATAATTCAAATGAAATACAGTGTAATTAAACTGGTTCTAGTTTGACACTAAAACAATGAACTTAGTGCATGTTCTACAGTGTTTCATTTTATAATAAATGTTTCAATATAGAACTAGAATTGATTATTACTCATACTGCCCTTTCGGCATTTTTAATTATACCGCTTTGAAGTTGACGGTAGTCAAATGTTATCTTTTTGCTTATGTAGGCATGTGGGAGTGGGTGTATGAAAAAATAAGAAATACTATACCCTTCATTTAAGACAATGACTACTATACCCTCCACCCACTATTATACCCTTCATTTAGGACTAAAATTGTGAGAGTCGATTCAGCAATATATGAAAAACAGGTGTGACTCTAATTTGAGAACTTGAACAGCTCTTCGGATCTTCCGGAATCCTCGAAGGTTCCCAAAGTGGTCACAGAGACTTTGATTTGGGATTAGTGATTAGGACTAACAATTTCAAGCATTTTAGAACTCATCTCAATTAATTTTGCATCATAATAATGATTAAAAGGATTTGTATGGCATGTGACCGCATACTTCAACTCGTAACACAGCCCGATCAGAAACTCATAACAAAAAAATTTCAAAACTATATCTCGCTCTGTAACTTGTTATAATTTTCTGTTATTTTAACTACTAACGAGACCAAGTTTTTAACACAGTATTTTACGACATTCTGTTATAATCTTGTTATTTCATTCTGATCGGGAGGAACCAGAACTTCGATTTTAATGGAATTTAATAGCAATCAATAGGGATGTTGTGGCTTTCATTTGAGACTAAATTTGAAAAAAAATCGAGTAAGACATTTTTGAGAAGCAAATGTGCATTCAATTTAGGAACTTGACCACTTACCGGAAGCCTTCGGTTCCGCCGAAGATGTTAAAAAGTGGTTAATGTGAGTTTGATTGGGTATCAGTAAGCTGATCAACTCTGACGAAAAACTCTGTACACCTTGCGGACTGTGTGTCTGACCGTGGTGAACGATAGCGCTTCGTTGCAGAATAGTGTACTGATTTTTTCGTCAGAGTTGGTCACCTTAGACATGAAGCTATAAGCATAAGCATAAGCATAAGAGATCGCCCGTAGTTGCTACTCCGTTATTGACCAGAACCAATTGTTCATTGGAACAACATGCTTGGGAATAACACGATGAGCCATATTGTGCAATCTATACTGATCCCTGCATGCTGATCAATACCGACGCCGGCCACGTCCGAATGCAGATCTTCTGGGAAAGGAAGGAATGCTAGTCCGATACATGTTGCTACTAGAAACCGAGGAATCCTCTGCATCTCCACATGTATCACGGGAAGTGGAGAGTTTTTAGTAATTGTGCCAGTAGCGTTATCATGTAATAATTGCTCTGGGCTGCCGAGAATTTGGGAAATTTATCATTTGTTGTATTAATACGATTAGCAAAATAAGCAACTTGAACTCCGGATAGCCGGCTATAAGGAGCACAGCTTATATTTTTTAATAATATTGAATTACGCGACGATGATGAATCAAATTCATCAGACTCTTCCATAGATGTCGCGGAGTTGATGGTTTGAAAGGGAATAGAGTCTAGGATTCGCTCCAAGCAATTGATGCGACCCGTAAAGCATAGTTTATTAGGTAGTAGTTTAGTTAGTTTTCGAGAACACGATCACTCGAAAAAGAAGATCTTGTTTATTTTTCGGTTCTCTCTGGGTAGCATAGGCGAGAGTATCCTATGTTTTCTAAACAAAAACAATTTCAACTCCACACAGCCGATCGTGGGAGTATTGCCTAGAAAAGCTAATCTTATCTGCGTAATGGGCCGGATCACTATTTATTGCGGCATTTTTTAGACTAATTTCGCTATTCCTTCTCTACGATATATTTTTGGATTGCAAACTACCGAGTGATAACACGTTATACAGACAAAGAGTTATGATAGCTCGACATGTTATAAATCAACGAAAGTATTCCCTATTTTCCATATCGGATTGCTTGTGAAAGACACGTATACGAACGATTATATCGAACATTAAACGGAAATACAGAGGATCTTTAACCTGATGTACGGGCTTGTTACCAATAGCGGAACTTGAAATTACATTCATTAAAACAAACGCGGCGAATTTTCAGTACGTATTGACCCGGGATCATCGATACCAGTCAAATCAAAGTTCCATAGGAGCCGACCTCTGAACAACTATTCATTTTTACGGTATTGTCTTCTCGGCTAGATCCGTTCGCGCCCTCTCATTCTGCCACTATCGGCATAAGGCCGACAGCATCCAGTCGTCGCCGGTCTAAGGACCAAATGTCAGCAATAGACCTAGACTCGCATGGAGGCATGAGAAATTTGAAAGCTACATACATACACAATACATACCAATGACAGCAAAACAGTTATTCTTCGTGCTGACATAATTGCAGGTAATTGCCAAGCGGTCCCCGATCCCTCTCGCGAATTGTCAATTCTCAAACCTTATATATGATTGAAGTGATCATTTCACTTAAATAAGGCCATGTGCTTTCTCTATGCACAATGAATGCTCTCTGGATCAATTCCCCCTTGGTAAAACAAACCCCAAACAAACATAGAAATTAGTTTGCACAGCCATAAGAAAAGTTGGCCGACAGGCGGATACGTGTTTCCTTACAGTGCCATCACATCAACGTACACCCAAAATTTACATGCGACAAAATATCTGCAATCCCGAATATAAAAGAATCAAAACCTCTACTAATTTGCAACAAAACAAGAACGCAAAAAACAGTTTAATATCCAAGGCGGCTCATTTTCAAAGATGGCACCGCCGATGAAACACCCAATAAAAATAGGTGACAAGGGACGCGGACGAAAATAGCTGAGCACCAAGCGGCTGGTTTGCCACCTATTATTCGGGCGAAGAATTTTGGGGCGACACCTGGTAGTCGCTAGTCGCCGGTGAAACGCCAATTATTTGAATATGCCAATTATTCTTATTGCCGTATTTTTTCACTTTTCGGATCGAATTTTTTCTCTGAAAAACCATTTTTCACTATTTTTAGAATGTACACTGTGTTTCTAGCTGTTTTCTGTGCACTTTTATTGTCCTTGCATCGGGAATTGACGGCCCGTAATGCGAGGAAAAGATTTTTTTCATTTGCCGGAATTCGATTTTCATAAATTGTTACCACTCGCGTCAGTCCAAAATATACCGAAAAATGCTTTTATAAGCCACTTCACTTTGTATAATCGTTAAATTGCACCGTTATTCACACACCGGGAGGCAGTAAACTGTGCCGAAAATGATGAAAATTAACTGACTCGAAGAGAGCTCTACGAGAGTCAACCGCTCGCAACGAAGACACACACTCGAATCCCAGTACAACAGTTTTCGGGTTAGAGTGAAAAAGTAGATTTCACCTTTGAAGAAAAAAGTGCGTTTAGTCAAACCCATATATTTTCGTTTATAGCGCATCAATATGAAATATAATAATGTTAAATTAAAAGTTATTGCATGCACTTTCGGTCGTCTGAAAATTTTGTTTTGACATGACTAATGTTTCAGAAGATATTTACGAGTTTTTATATTTTTTCTCATTTTTTAAAGATTTTTGGTCAAGATTTTGGAAAAAATTAAACAATTTTAAAAATTATATTTTTAGTGAAATTTATAACCAATGAAAATAAGCCCTTGCTAGTTTGAATCGATTGAAAATTGTGAAAGTTATTCAATTTTTTATGAAATGATAATTTTTGAGTTTCTCTGGTTTAACTTATTGAACCGTCTCTAACCCATTTTTTTTTCTAATGCTTATTTTATAAAACGTTAGGGTTTCTCTGTTGGAACTGTGTTGAACAAATAAAATAAAGAATTTGAGAAAATTTGATCTGGAGTATCATACGACCTCGTTTATCCAAATGATTCCAGTCTTCTGATAATAATAATTTCAGGCGCAGTGAAGGGATAAATCATCGAATGATTAGTATGCAATACTGACACGTGTCATACAGAAAATAGCTCTCTTCTAATGGGCTCACAGAGAGTAGTCGGTGCGCTTGTAATGAAGGTTATCACGATATCGATCACGTTGTCTGGGTATGCGCCGGACACCACGTCTCAAACTATAAGTGCTCAACTATGTTTTGTACAATGTTAATACAAACTTTACGAATCCCTAAGTATATATGTGATACTACATACCAATGCATACGTCAAGTATTGTAAAACCAATAATTTATTTTCCCTACTAGAACATCTATTTGAGTTCGTATTTTCAAATTATGTGCGATATCGAACACGACTTATTTTACGTTTAAAACCTCAAAGTCTAAACTTCAGAATGATTTGAAGAACGTAGAACATTTTCCAATTACACTTAGAAGTCTTATGGCATGCATTCTAGTATATTGAAGTTTTGTGGGCCAGTAGAGTCAAATAGGTACATCGTAGAAAATACAAACTTCTAGACGTTTGATTAACGTAAAATAAATTATTAGTAGAACAAAACGTGTCGAAAAAAGGAGCAAGTCACCATTTGTGAAACTAGTGAGAGCATTTAACCTTTTGCGCAGTCATAAGTTTACCATAGGGCATTATAGAGAGTGCAGTTTACAAAAACGAGATCGAATATTACCCCAGATTAAATTCTCTCAAAATTCTTCATTTTATTTATTTTACAGAGTTCTAACAGAAAATCCCTCATATATTACGAAACAAACCCAAGAAAAATTGGGTTTAATAAGTTGACCCCGAGAAACTCAAAAATTTCCATTCCACCAAAAATTTATTTATTTATTTATTACATCTTCGATATATATCGTACAGATTACACTTAATGCTATTGCTAGTGTCAATGTTAAAAATTTCTAATTGCTAACTTATAATTAGATTTAGTGGTATGGAAGTCATAAACTAAAACAGTTTCGTTGAATCTGCTACAACATCTGTCTAGCGGATTGTTCTGGCCATATGCTGTGTGGTGCCTGGGAATCCACAGAAGCGGACGATGCCTTATATCACGAGGGGGAACAAATAAATGAATCCTTGAGAGAATGTCGGGACAGTCAATATTGTTCGACAACATATCGAAAATGAACATTCTTTGCAAGAATGTGGGGCGAGACTCCAGCGTTGGCAAATTTAGCAACATGCATCTATTATTATACGGCGGAAGACGGATAGGGTCGTTCCAAGGCAATTTTCTGAGAGCAAATCGCATAAAAAAAATCCTTGAACGCGCTCCAGTCGGCTACTTTGAACGGCGTTGTATGGCGCCCATACATGTACAGCATACTCCAAAAAATCCACAAAATCGACAGCGTTCCGTTTTAGAAAACCCAATGTTGCAAAAGCCTTCGCCGTTGTTGCAGTGATGTGGTCGGCGAAACGAAGTTTTCTGTCGAATAACACTCCCAGGTCACGGATAGAACCCACCCGCTCGATGACACAGGCTTGAAGAGTATATTCGCAACGCCTTATATTTGCCGAGCGTCCGAAAATTGTCATCTTACATTTATCAATGTTGATCTGCATACCGTTCAGCAAACACCATTCCTCTATATTGGCTATATCGTCTTGGAGCAAAGCAAAATCGAGTGCTGAAGCAATTGAACGAAAGATTTTCAGATCATCAGCATTAGAGCAGTTTTTTAGAGTTGATGCGGGTGCTGAGGTCGTTGATGAATAAGAGAAAGACCAGTGGCCCTAGATGACTTCCTTGAGGCACACCGGTTGGTGTTACGAATGCGCTTGAGCATGTAGTGCCAATTCTAACGAAGGCAGATCGTTGTGAGATGTAAGAATGCAGCCATCTGGTAACCCACTCAGGAAAGCCTAGTCGCTCCAGCTTCAAAACAGCAATGTTGTGGGGCACCTTGTCGAATGCTTTTGCGAAATCAAAATATATAGCGTCCACTTGTTGACGCTTCTCTACAGCTGGAACTAGAAGGCTCGTGTACGTCATCAAGTTCGAAGTGGCGGAGCGTTTTTTCATAAATCCGTGTTGTCGTTCGTCGATTATGTTGGAAGAAGCAGCGTACATCGCATTGTACACAAACTTTTCCAGAACTTTAGCTAGGCAGTTCAGCAGCGAGATTCCTCTGTAGTTTTCAACAGTTTCAACAGAATAGTTTACACAATTTTCATCCGATTTAAACTGATAAGGGCTTACTTTCATTGGTTTTTAGAAGGTTTTACGTTCCACTAAAAATGTGATTTTTAGAATTGCTTCATCTTGCCCAAAATCTTGACCAAACATTTATATTTCCTTCAAAATGAGGAAAAATTAAGAGAAAAGATTAACAAACTCGTAACTAACATCAGAACCATTAGTCACACTAAAACAAAATGTTCAGACGACCAAAAGTACATTCATTCACCTTTAATTTATCGTAATTATATTTTGTATGGAAGCTCTATAACCGAAAATATATGGATTTTACTAAACGTACTTTTTATTTTAAAGGTGAAATTCATTTTTTAGTCTAACTCGAAAACTGTTTTACTGTAAATTTTTTGGATTTCATTTTCGAATTCAGCACACGATTTTACATTGTAAATGATCACCAGCTTACTGAGTTAAGAAATTCTGTAATCTAGTGTACTTGATTGCAAGTCTGTCAGTGATCCATGTAATCGGTTTGAAATGTGATTGAACCAAAACTGATCACAAATGAGAAAAGCATCTAGCCCTCTCTTTGCAATAGTACGGGCAACAAATAGAATAAAAATCTACCTATGTAAAATACCTTGCGTAGTATTGTTTATTTTGCTATCTCTCGTAAAAACTCTACGAGGGAATGGTGTTGTATAACGTAGGTTCGTGAAACCCGAAAAAAAGAGAATTAGGTTGAAATTCTTATAGTAAAACAAGCTATTCATTATGCCAAACGCATGTATGTCTAACGCACCTATACCTAACGCCGCGTACTCTTATTCGTCTGACGATTAAAATCCTTGGGTACAAAGACGGTGACAAAGATGTCGCAATAAAGAGAGAAGGTATCAATTTCATTTAAAAGATCCTCTACCCAGATGTTCTCAAAGATATTCGAGTGATAAGAAAGCGACAAGCCCGACCAATGACTTACTAAGTGATGCACGACCTCACAGTGTAGTTTCATATTATTGCATATGACCAACCGTACGTCAGATCATCAGTACTGCAAGCAGACATCAAATCCCTACGCGTGTTTTTCTATGAATCATCTAGTACGGTTAACATCATTACTTTTAAAATATAAGCATATTGAAGGAGCGAAATGCAAACAACTTTTTACCAAAGTACCACAGAATAGTAAATAACGCAACCTGCCAAACCCATCTTTGGTATGGAAAAGACTATTGCATTGAATTGTAAAATAAACTCCCATTAATTCTATCTGTAACAGTAGCCACAAAACAACTCACCTATGGGAGCCACAAGTCCTCCAAGTGTGCCACAATTGGCCATCATTAGAAGATTAAGTTCCACGATTAACGCCAGTAGGTAAACCGAGGACTTTCCCGCTAGTAGCATTGTGGTCATGATTGCAATTTTTGTGTACATATATTTTATATAAATAAATAAATTAGTGAATAAATAAATGCAAAAGAAAACACTAACGAATTGCAACTTGCTCAAACAGGCTGAACAAAAACGGGGAAGATTTGATTCAACCTTGGGTATCTTCGCCTTTTGATTATCAGGTGACACTACTATCAAATTAACCTAAATTCGCACCACTGCTCTCTTGTACTGAATTTCTGCGCAACATATTCGTTGCAGCCAGTGAGAATCCGCAGCGGCAGATAGTAATGTTGCGAAATGACACATGTTTCCTTATGTTGACCCAGCACTTTAGTATTTATTTGTTTTCAACACTATCTCTTAACACTGCAGACTTCCGTTGTAATATGTAAGATTTTCTATCACATCAATTTAGCCACATATTATTTTGCATCCTTCCTGCTTGCTCAGAAGCATGTTGAAGGTTAAAACACTATGGTACAATTTCCTTTTCGCTACACTCCGGGATGTTCACTGTACTGAATATTATATTTCCTTTTTTCACCTATTACATCTGGTTGAATTTCATCTCGCACAATGATACCCACAAGCGCGCGCTTTCCTCTTTATCCACATTTTCACTGATACGAGATTATTTTCCTATCTGCAGCAGAATGAATCAGTTTCCACCCCCGTTCTATGACAGCAGCTTTAGTACGAGAACGGTAGAGAAAATATGCGGTTATCCTTAGAGAATCCACTACTCCACGGAAGCACCTCTCCCACCCACCGAAGGAAAAGTCAATTCCGTAACAGGTCGCACACAGTGCACTGATATTACTCGTCGACCAGCGGTCTAATACATTTCACTGCTCGCGGGCAACTGACTGACGCTAGCAGAACGTGTGCATCCAGAAGCAGCAACAGCAAGTGTAACACAAAGCAGAATTCATACCACCGAAATTCACGCAAACGCGTACCGAATATGCTCTCTTCGTCCGTCAATCGTTCTCCCGTTAATGTTCTATGCTCTCACTGGTATCGGTTCTATGGATATGCTGCTACATAGTTGATCATATACGAACGAAAACATTGAAAACCACACGTCTGAATAACTTAGAGAATGAGTATTATTTGGTGACAGAGCCGAAAGGAAGTTTTCCTCAATCGTGCCGCACATTGGACGCTGAATGGAAGTCCCAAATCATCAGAAAGGATCACAGTTGGGGATGAAGGCAAGTTTATACTCTCGCCAACCATGGAGTTTGATACCTTTGTCAAGCGAATGATGCCCCTTTGTAAACATAGAGCTTCGTAAATAATGACATTAGCTTTACAATCCATTTGCAGAATTTTAGACTTCTCAGACGATTTTGAGCATACAGAGTAAAAAATGAAATATTAATGACGTTACGTTGTTTATAAATTACATTATTTTGTAAAGAATTCAAAAAAAGTTGTCACGGAGTATGGCATTGCGTCCAATGATATTTTAATTAAAGATTCGCAAATGCTTTCAGAAATGATACATGCATACATGGAACATAATTATAAAACACATGATTTTTGTTCACGGTCCTATTTTCGTAACGTAAAAACGTGATTGTTCCAGAATTTGTGGTACTTTATTCACGATTTTGGGAACATTTTTTTCAGTGCAGAAAACACTCTAGAAGCAACCCATAATTTTATTTAGAGTCGAATAGTTTGATTCAGCTGAATTCAAATTGTTAAAAGCCACTACTGTCGCGATTCTGCAACCGATCAAAGTTGGTTACTAGCAGCGAATGGGCTGATACATTTCACTCGACCTCTACCTTCGAAATAAATTATCTTGGCTCTTCACAACATCCGGAACGCCACTTGCCGATTCCCCCTTACGAGCAAGCATATTTATATTTTCCTTTCCCACACTTTCCAGTCTTGTTCTTCAAAGCGTGTGCTCTCCGCTAGCGATGAATTAAATTTTCCTTTTCACATAGCTCTATTCGACGAAAAAGGCGCCGGCATTGCATAATATATGGGAGCGAAAACATAAACAAAGTAGGTACAATGACAACAGTGGCTTATGAGTTTTCAAGCCGCTTTGCACTAGTGCGACATTCCTTGCGCTATCCATTTATGCTCTCTCAATATCTTGTGCGGGTGCGAGCACAAGCATTTCTATTTTCATCATAAAAAGGTGCATATGTTGGCACTGTAGCATAAATTCTCTCTGAATGAATCCTAGACAGCGCAACATACACAGATAGAGAGCTTCGTTTCATAACAGACTCACTCCTTGAATGATTTCTTCTCAGAAATCCGAAATGAAAATCCGAGTGAAATCCTCCCACTAGAGCGTGAGTCGGCGATTATTGTGACACTTTAGCTTGATAGGTAAAATGACTATAGTTGTGGACATGAAACCAAGTCGGACTAAAATTCCTTCCGTTTCCAACTGCGATCGACGGTTGGGCCTGGCCGGCGCCGGTATTGATAAATACACAATTTGAGAGGAGTTGTACATTGAAGGATACTCCCGGGCATTATCATTTTATGTGCAAATTCAGCAATTTCCGATCAATAACGGAGTAGCAGCCAGGGTAGTCGCGCACAGTGGGACCAATCCTAAAAAGATGGGACAAAACCTATTTGAGGCCTTATATGTCATTTTAGAGTCAGCATTTCTTTGTAAGATATATTCAAAATATTATTCTGCAACTTTTTAAAAAGAAAATTTTTCGGTTGGACTAAAGTAGAGTACCCGAGCAAAAAAAAAATTTCATGATTTTTTTTAGAGGGTCCATGTCTTCGACAAAGTTGTAGAACATTATGTTTTGAATAACTTCTTCTAAGATACCACAGACATCAGACCTCATTTTTGAGGCAAAATTGTTGTTTTTTGTAAATATGACCAAAAAATCAGTTTTTCGACCTTTTCATGCTAAAAACCTCAACTGATTGATTTAATACTTTCTATAAACTTGCTGGTATCACTAAAATACAACTTTTTATTGAAGAAACTAATAACATAAAATCAATTTTTTGGCTTCTAAAACTATTTTTCATAAAAATTTGCTGTATTTTCATCAAAGATTTTTGTTTTTTTGTGCACTTTTGTGCAGCCAAACTTTGGCTATTCCGATACTATATTATTCCTAGAATACATTTAATATTACATGGAAACAGGATATAGTTGGACGCTTTGTTTGGGTTACCATTCATGTACGACAGTTTATAACATAAAATGTGGTTATATTATTTTTAATTTATATACATTATTAGCTATTCCCAAAATCTTATAATTCGCGCGCACCTACCAGCATATAGAACATATTGAGATAATGAATTACGTTTACAATATGGAAAAGTGAAAAAAATATAAATTTTGAAGTTAAACTGCCAAAGAACAACGATTTCGGCTAAAAAAATAAATCTACAGTATGTATATGGTATTTTCAACAAAATTGTTCCAAAGACAATATTTGGCAACTTTGCTGAAGATCTGAACCATTTCAACAAAATTTGATTTTTTTAGTCCGGGATTTCTACTTTAGTTTAACCAATAAGGTTAGTTCTACAAATTCATAAAAGTTGAACAATACCTATTTGAGGCTTTAGATATTATAGAACCTTGGCGTCTTTGGAAAAAAAAACATTCACAATATAATTCAAACATTTCTATTTTTTAGATGGTTGAGGACTTCAGCAAAGTTGTATTATGTTCAATTTCGAATTTTTTTGTCGAAAGTACCTTACACATACTGTCGATTTATTTTTTAAGCCGAAATCGTTGTTCTTTGGTAGTTTAATTACAAAATTTGTATTTTGCTTAACTTTTACATGTTGTAACCGCAATTGATCAACTCAATATGTTCTACATGCTTGTAAGTGCGTGTAAAAGGAATATTTTGGGAATAGCTAATAATGTATATAAATTAAAAATAATATAACCACATTTTATGTTACAAACTGTCGTACATGAATGGTCACCCACGCAATACGTCCAACTATATCCTGTTTCCATGTAATATTAAATGTATTCTAGGAATAATGGAGTATCGGAATAGACAAAGTTTGGCTGCCCAAAAGTGCCCAAAACCACAGAAATCTTTGATGAAAATAGAGCAAATTTATATGAAAAATAGTTTTAGAAGTCAAAAAATTGTTTTTACGTTATTAGTTCCTTCAACAAAAAGTTGTATTTTAGTGATACCTGCAAGTTTGTAGAACATATTGAATTAATCAATTGAGGTTTTTAGCATGGAAAAGTCGAAAAACTGATTTTTTAGTCATATTTACAAAAAACAACAATTTTGCCTCAAAAATGAGGCCTGATGTCTGTGGTATCTTAGAAGAAGTTATTCAAAGCATTATGTTCTACAACTTTGTCGAAGACATGGACCCTCTAAAAAAAATTTTTGAAAAATTTTTTTTGCTCGGGTACTCTACTTTAGTCCAAACAAAAAAATTTCTATTTAAAAAGTTGCAGAATAATATTGTGAACATATCCTAAGAAGAAATGCTGGCTCTAAAATGACATCTAAGGCCTCAAATAGGTTTTGTCCCACCTTTTTTGGATTGGTCCCACTGTGTCGCGCAAGCTCAAGCTCAAGTTGAAATGCAACCATTTTTACGAATTTTGTTTTAACAAGTTGACGTACTTTCTGGTTAGAAGTTTTCTGAATTTTTATTCTTTCTGGAAAAAATTTGTCTGTGCTTTGGTATTTTTAGGAGATAAGTTCTCTGGGAATTGGTACTTTCTGTAAAATGTACTTCTGGGGAGTTTTTAGCATTTCATTTTCTAAGGGAAGTTTTCCGGGTTAATGTTATAGAATCTTAATAGCTATGCCAAACGAACAATTATGCTAAATTAAAATTTTTCTGAGTATAAAAATAATTACTCTCAACAGTAGCACAGCTCAAAATTATAGCAAATTGCATGGCTTCTTGCACAGTTACATATTTTTTCCAGAAGATAAAAATATATGAGTAAAGCCATGTCAAGTGATCCTCGAATTTTTCGCAAAATAACCGATCTTCATGAGGTATAATTTATTGTATAGGGATTATGGTGATTAGCTTTTGGTATAAATATTTCGTTACAATTCCTTTTTTTCTTTAAGATATTAACCCTTAAACTTTATTGCATGATAAAATTGAAAATTTTGTATCTCAAAAACTACTGAAGATAATTCAATGAATTTTTGCACACTTATGGAATGATATTTGCACTATCTTATAAAAATGTTTTTGGTTTATAATTGTGTAAATAACGGTACTTTGCATCTATTTAAAGTTTTCAGTTGTATTTCTTCTTGTGTTCTTCACGCTAAAATTTTTCAAAACTTATGTCAAATTATGCAAAAATCTTTTACCTTCAATAATCTGTATTTATAATTTTTCATTTTTGTTCCTATCGAGAGTTATAAAGGATTTTGTAACTGTGCGCTGTTTCAACGCATGGCCCATTTTGATGCAACCCGCGAGAACGTACATATTGGCAATGCCGCACGTCGCAACGTCCTAATGCGCATCGCTTTGAAGGAGCGTATCTCATGTTCAAAATTGGCATCTCTGAGATTAAAGCAAAAAGACAAGCTTTTCTTTATGGATAATTGAAAGTGAATGTTTTCTGAGTAATTTGCATGCTCTTTAGCGTTATTATATTGTTCAAGAGTTATTTAATTTTCTGTCACTCAATACCTCGGACAAGTGCGCTCGGTTATTGCCAGCCGATGAGCAAAGTTGAGCAGTGGGCATGTTTTAATCTGCGTTAGCATATTTTTCACAAATTGACATACTTCACCACGTTTTATTTTCACTTGGTTCTGTCTAAGAAGTAGATTGTGAATCTTTTCTTAAATCCACATAGCGCCTTTTCAGCCATGCGTCATCGGGTCGTGCGTTAAATTACGCGCTCATTTAATTTGCATCAGTGCGAGTGAGAAAACGTTTTGACGTTTGTTTTTGTTTCGATCGCACTTGGGTGTTTCCCATATAGAGAGAACTGGACGAAATGCTATATTATCTCAAGATATACAATATTTGCTCAAAAAAACATTCGATTGATTTATGTTATAAATATGGGTCGATCACACGAATGATGTATTCCGTTAAAAAAAATTCATAAATATGTTCGTCGTATCTTGTTTTTATGGCATCCATGTGGAGTGATAAATTTAAAAATTATATTGGTCACCACATGTGTAGCATATGTCGTAATGGGCGCAAAAAATACAACGAAAATAAATATGGACATGAACAAAACACAATTTTCCTTAAATTTTCGATTTTACATCCAATGTTTATAGTAATGGGTTCCACTATAACGCGTTTAAAATATAGGAAAATTTACGCGTTTAATTTTTCTTCTTATAGTGTTTGCCAAAGTAATGGAACTGGAATATTCGATGACTCAACAGGTACACGCGGAAAACTGTAACGAGGATTTTTAAATAAAGATCGTTGATGAATAATTGAAATTCGACAAAAATAAATAATATCGTACCAGAACTTGGAGAACCACCAATCAACAGAATTAACAGAAGCAATAGTGATAAAAAACCCCAACATCGATGCGATTGAACAACAGATTTTATGTAAACTTTTTTCAAAAGACACATCGTTGTTCACTCGGTGAAAATAAAAACGTGAAATAAAATGCTGTTGGCATAAGATTTTCCACTTTCATATAGTAATGTTGCAGACTAAAAAAGAATTTGGATATAACGTAGATGTATTTTGACTAACAAAAGTGTTTTTAAAGATGTTAATCGTTAGTAGCATTAAATTATAAAAATAAAAAATATATTTAACAACGATAATTTTCGTTGTGCACTTCAGTCAAAAAAATTTAACGCATCTTGAAATATCCGGAAAAAAATTACCTTCGATAATTCGTATTGAAAAGTTTGCCCTTTTGCGCCAATCGAGAGATATGGTTTCTTTTAGTCATGCGATGCGCACTTCCTACACGATGCGCTTTCTGACGTAGTGACGTGCGACGTTGCCAATATGAACGTTCTCGCGGGCTGCATCAAAGTGGGCCGTGCGTTGAAACAGCGCACTGTTACAAAATCCTCCATAACTCTCGATAGGAACAAAAATGAAAAATTATAAATACAGATTATTGAAGGTGAAAGATTGCCGCATAACTTAACATACGTTTTGAAAATTTTTAGCGTGAAGAACACAAGAAAAAATACAATTGAAAATTTTAAATAGATGCAAAGTACCGTTATTCACGCAATTATAAAGTAAAAATATTTTTATAAGATAGTGCAAATATCATGCCATAAGTGTGCAAAAATTCATTGAATTATCTTCAGTAGTTTTTGAGATATAAAATTTTCAATTTTATCATGCAATAAAGTTTAAGGGTTAATATCTTAAAGAAAAAATGGAATTGTAACGAAATATTTATACCAAAAGCTATTCACCATAATCCCTATACAATAAAATATACCCCATGAAGATCGGTGATTTTGCGAAAAATTCGAGGATCACTTGACATGGCTTTACTCTATGTCAAATGACCATCTACGACAACATCTCAAAATTATGCCAACATAATGGCCATTATGCCAAATAATCGTTATGCGAAATGTCTGCTAAACGCCCTTCTTCGAAATGAAAATCTCACATTTATTTTTATTATTCTATACTATAACGACATCATAATAACGTTATATATATATATAAAATACTGCCTTCTTTTATCAATGATAGTTCTACGGAAACATTTCGTCGCTGTTGTGCGATCCTATGACAAACAATATTTTGGATTTAACTGAGTTTGATATGCAACATTACTTGTCAAAAAAATCTCTACAAAGTGGCGTTTTCAAAATATTGACATTCTGCTGGGTTCCTGAGATATAGCGAGAAACGTGCTGAGAAATTTTGTGATTTTTGCTTAAAATGGCTGTGTCTAGGGATTGACATAAGTTATCTTGATGAATTAGATGTTTTTTCTATGTAAAGCTGTCTGAGAAACACAATGGCATAATCATTTTAAAAATCAAAATACACGATTTCTGAGAAAAATACAGTTTAAGTTTTAAACTGGAAATATAACATATTTGGCAACACTGTAACCAAAAATTACTATTTTTTCTAGATTCCCTGATTCATTTCCTACAAAATGCACCTAACCGATTGCTTATAGACCAAATTAAGCCAGAGATATGAATAAAAGTTAATAATTGATGCTTTATTTGTATGGAAAATTTTCCATGCACGATTATGTCACAACATGCAAATTTTGTCATCAATGCACACCTATGACACGTATGAGTGCGACTTTTTGTTTACATTTGTAGTAAAAACTAGCAATATAGTCAACCGATCTTCGTAATAATTCAGTTTAATACAGAATAGAGAGAAGCATCAACTGTCTTCTCTGAATTGTTTCCATTTGTGACTTTCAAGATATTTAAAGTGAAAGTTTAAAAATAGTTTTTCTCGAAATGTGCTAAATGACGCTTGTCATAAGATAGCACAATAGCGACGATTTGTATACTATCAATGAATTGAAATGCCATTATATGCGAGGTTGTCCTTCCGTTGAATATTTTTTGCATCTCTCTAATGTAGAATGAAATTCTTTTGGTATAAGAACCAAACGCCTAGTACTATGCAAAAATCCCAAATGGGAAAATTTTTGGGAAAAGACCAAATTTTTGGGCATAACGGCACAAGACACACTTTTCCCAAAAATTTTCCATTTGGGAATTTTGCATAGTACCAGGCGTTTGGTGCTTATACCAAAAGATAGTTTCGGTTCGTATTCCTCGTCGGCAAACAGAACTTCTGTGCTTACTATCGAGACATCACTCGGTATAAGCCAGTGTTCACGCAGGACGTGTGACTTTTTGGATTTTAGTGTCTAACTAGTGCTAATTTGGGTACTAGTTTAGATACATCGTCTAACTAGACACCCAGTTGGTGCTAGTTACTGACGAGGAGCATCCGAAACACTAAAACAGTAAACCATACTCTAAAAATTGTATTTAAAAATTATTATCTATGAAACAAAAAAATACCAACTTAATCCACCTAGCAGTGGGATGAGACATTTCTTACATATATCACTGTTGAATCTTTTATTAGTTTGCAGAACTCATACGAAATAGCCACACAATAGTTTCTAGTCCTCCATGAATAAAACCTCGAAAAAAAATGAAGAATTTATAGAAAATCAATAAAACGAACGAAATTAAGAAATAGAGCGAAAAAAGTTCTCAAATTCATTAAATGAATAGAATGATTTATATAAATCAAATTAATGAAATACATAAATCAAATTATATTAGCTCATTGAATGGAAAATTGGGTAATATTTAAAAATAGTCATGAGATAATAGAACAAATTGACTCAAACTAACAAATTGAATAAAATAAATAAGTGGAACGACTGATCATGAAATGAACAAAATGAATCAAATGAATCAAATGAATCAAATGAATCAAATGAATCAAATGAATCAAATGATTCAAATGAATCAAATGAATCAAATGAATCAAACGAATCAAATGAATCAAATGAATCAAACGAATCAAATGGATCAAATAAATCAAATGAATCAAATGAATCAAATGAATCAAACGAATCAAACGAATCAAATGGATCAAATAAATCAAATTAATCAAATGAATCAAGTGGATCAAATGAATCAAATGTAGAGACGTTGCGATACTTTCGATACTAGTACGGAATCGATACTTCTGTTTCCGATACTCGTTTTACCGATATCGATACAATGTTCATGACATCGAAAAAAGTCGAAACAATCAGCATGTCGAAGAATTTGAATCGAAATTCTGAACGCTTTTGGAATGATTTCCGAATCAAATGCAATTACCGATTCAGTCTCGACCGTTTCGGAATCGGTTGTTGGGTTTGAATTGGTAAAAATATTAGAGCACCCATAGCATTTGATGAATAAAATCCAGTAGGTGATGAATGATCTACAGTCCGACAGAATCGTCGACTCGATCCACCACCAAACGATTCGGACCAAAGTGTGTTTGTCGGACGGATTTTTCTGTTCGCAGGAGCAGCGTAAAACTTGTTCTGCTCCTGCTGAATATACTGCAACAGTGTGGAATCGAATGGCGACACCTTCAAGTATCGATACCACGACTACGACGATATCGAAAGTATCAGTACCTGCATTCGATACCAGTATCGATGTATTTTAATATTGCAACGTCCCTATTCGTCATCCATCGGCACTGCTATTTCACGATCGCTATCTGCTCGTCCGTGTACTTGTGGGACCGAATCTTCTTCCGACAGATGATGTCCTCCATCATCCAGTGATATTTTCGGCCGGAGTCACACAAACTCGTTCCGTCCTTGTTGTCGACAGCTTTTTCAATGCTTCCTTCTTCTTCTTCGTCATTATCTTCGCCGGACGGCCGATGCCGGTCTTCTGCTCCACGCTCAGGAATGCTAGGATCCGGTAAACTGTACTCATGGGCACGTTTTCGTCTCGAAAGTGGTCTACCGTAATCTTTTTTCCACGATGACCATGCGTTTTGTAAAACCGTACAACACGCTCGCGGAGTGCTTGCTGTTTCGACGCCATCTTCGATTGAAATGACAGCACCCGAGCAAAAAGAAACATGCCACCCATTTCCATTTCTAGAGAGCAATTCTATTGTAGAGAAAAAAAAATTACGCTCTTTACTTTAATTACAGAAATGTATTGAAATCATTCTTATTTTTTATTGAACACCCGTTAGAAAAGGTAATCAAATACCATCAACCATTTTCTACGATGTAAAGGTCGCTGACCCTCCAAAAGACTCTTCCAATCTTTAGCCGAATTCTTTCGAAATGTTTTCAATACAGAAGTGCGCATACCTTCCTCTAGCACCTGGAACCGCATTGTTAATTATGAGTTATGACCTAAATCTTCCATCATCAACAGGCCAAGAAGAAGTTTACGCCGCACTCACGAAAGTAGACACTTCTAAAGGTGCTGGAGTCAATGGTCTGCCGCCACTTTAAATAGAGGAATGTGCTGATACTTTGTCACTTCCCATAGCGCACATCTTCAAACTATGGATTTGGGAGGCAACCTTTACGGAAGCCTGGAAAACGGATTCGTCATTCCAATCCACAAAACGTAGAAAATCCTGAACTACATCGCAAATGTATTTGAAAGCATAGTTCACAACGCGTTGTATCGCGGTGTAAGTAGCTATTTGGCGACTACTCGGGTTCTGATTGCCCGGCGGACCCTTCTTGTCAGGGCGGCCTAAGTGCTCCTACCGGAATTTCGAATCGTCATATGTCAACAAACAAAAAATGAAAAAACAAATAAATAAATTGCTTCCGTTTCTCTTAGTCTTAAATTTGCCGAAAAAAGCCAAAAAAACGATACAGTAGAACCTTGCGGTAATTAAAACATAGTAACGCAAATAAACTAAATTTACCGACTTTTGTTTCCTCTCTTCTCGTTGCGTTCTGCTACCTTTGCTGGATGTTTCTGGTGATAGGAATGTTTGACGGATTCTTGCCGCTTCCGACTGGCCGGGATCCCAACGGCCGCGTTCACCTGCAGTCTTCGTTGGCTGCTGCGGTAGCGGTCCTTTGCTTTTAGCTAGGGAGGTGAGCAAGGCTCCTTTGTTGAAACCTCCCTAGAGACGGTGGTGATGAATCACCGGATTCTTTACTCCCCGCAAAGAATCCCGGAAGACACCGCAGTGTTCTTCCCAGGCAAGGCCGTTACCCTACCTGGTTCCCTCTCCTTGGTTTTAACTGTAGAGGAGAGCAACGCTCGTTCGGCTTATACTCTACAGCGAGAGGGTTAGGCGCTTGGGATCCTTTGCGATTAGCCGGGGAAGCGAAAACTGCTTTACAATTAGCTTCCTTCGACGGCGATCGTGCACCACTAAAACTTTTGACCGAACCACGGGCCAGCACTATCGACGGGAATATCTTCTGTCACACACGCGCACTTCACTCACAAGCTATTGTGGCGGTAAACTTTTCCAAAAATAATCGACGTCTGTCTTCAACCGTGGTTCGTCACTTTCTAAACTCGATGGCCGCCTTCCAATTCGTCGATAACAAACCACCAACCGCATCGCCGCATAGTTGTCATCGCCAATGCACAGCATAATCAGAACATTATTTACGGCAAGAGGAGAATGGTAACCTATCTAAACCTTATATTTATCATACAAATTCATGCAACAAAAATTATCTAACCTATCTGCACGAACAAAACCGTTCACAAACGCGAAACTATACAAAAATTTACAAATAAACGTACACGGTACGAAACATCGGTGAGCACTATGTTACGTAAACAATACACTCTACGGAGTGTATACACAAAAAGGGTATATTTCCACCCAGTGCTAAATTGTTATCCCGATCCTGACCCCTGAGTTTCAGCACGGTTTTGCAGAACAACGCTCGACAACAATTAATCTTATGTGATTTGTAAACAAAAATACAGCGAATTTCATAGGAAAATCGTATATTTTTTTAGCTACAAGAGTAACACGTATGTAAATCATAAGATTAGCTTATGAAACGGCATTTATTTGGTCAAATCGGTTAGCTACACTCAGCCAAAACGTATATCGAAATTCATAAGAATTAACGTGTGATGCTGATGCATAGAAAAGTAACAAAACTATGTTTTCATAAGATTAATATGCCAATCATTTGAATTTCATACGAGAATTCTATGATTCTCATAAACATAAGAGAAATTTATAATGGTACCTTATGAAAAATAAAAGAAGGCATATGGAAAATGAAACCATAGCAAACCGATTTGAGGAAATAAATGCCGAGAATCTTATCCGATTTGGTTCCAATTCGGGGCAGAGAATGGTGGGGCTAAGGCACAAAGCTCCGATCAACATGGGGAACATGCCATTTGAACCAGTCACTACTGATTCCTGGTGCAGCTAGGAATCGATACAGGGGTGACCCGATGGCAGTACAGGTAAACTTCGATATAACGTACATTTCGATTTAAAAAATGTATCGAATTGTACGTTATATCGAAGCATGCAAAATGCTCACAAAATTGTTGTTCATGGTACTTTATTTTATAGAATTTTGACAAAGCGTATCTAATTTTTAAAATTTAACCTACTTAGCAGTGTGAAACAACTTTTCTTATAAGAAAATTATGTGGTTCCATGTAATTATTCTTTTTTACTTATAAGAATAAAATTTTAAATCTAAACCAAAATGCAATTATCATAGTATTATATTAAAATATTCTTATTCCTTTCCTAATTATTAAGGCATTAGTCAATTATTATTCTGTCTGAGCTCGTAAAATGTTTTTTGCCTTTCTCATATAGAAAGGTTATGCAATCACTCTAAAATTCGCCAACCTAATCCCGGCCCCGAGGGCCGAGTGTCATATGCCATTCGACTCAGTTCGCCGAGATCGGACAATGTCTGTGTGTGTATGTATATGTGTGTGTATGTGTGTATATGTGCATGTGGAAAATAAATGTCACCTCTGTTTCTCAGAGATGGCTGGACCGATTTGCACAAACTTAGTCTCAAATGTAAGGTTCAACCTTCCCATCGACATCCAGTTCCGGAGTTACGGGTTGAAGAGTGCGACCACACAGCAAATTCCCATATAAACTGAAATGAAAAATTCTCAAAGGAGGCAGTAAGGGAAAATTTCAAAATCGAATTTGCGTTTTTGATGCCATGCCAAATGACTTTAAAATGCATGAAACGTTGAGATTTGATGAAATCTCGAAAAAAATTTTTTTAACAAAGATTGACTTTTTCGGACTTTGGCATATTTTTGCCTTTCTTATATAGAAAGGTTATGCATTCACTCTAAAAATCGTCAACCTAATTTTTTTGACCTATAAAGGCTTAGGTAGGAGTATGCAATGAGGGGTTGCTGCTTTACAATTAAAACTAGTTTAAAATTTCTTAACAAGTTGAAAATTTTCGGCAGGGTCCAGACCCCCCGGATCTTCCACCTTGATCCGCCGCTGGTTTCAAGCGATGTTTCAGTGTCGACACATAGTATCTCAAGATCTTGGCTGTCGTTCCATTGTATGTATGTGCAAATCGTACTGAATATGTAATATACATTTCCATCATTGTATTGAAAATAACCAGCCATGGGATCGTAGTTTGGACAAATGAGAGGGGCACAATTGCACCACTAGGTGGATAAAACAGGTTTTTTTATATTCACACCGTATACGTCTCATTAAATAAAAGCAATTTAAAAACTTTAATCATTACAATAGACTAACTGACTGATGGAAGAATTTTTGAAAATATTATTCATTCCGTTAACCGGTTTCCTAAATACCCAAACCGGTCGTAAAACGTGCACAGTTGTCCTTATAACTACAAATTATATCTTTTACTCTTATTTGTTTGATATGGCACATGATAGGATACGAAAACAATCACTGGTCCTTGTAACCGGATTCAGGAGTCTCAGCAACTAGCAGAAAATTTTTGATAAACATTACTGGATTCCTCGTGGGTCATCAAGGGGACGTCATTCCATGGGTCACATGATGGCAAGCTTTAAAATTAATCATCAGTCTAGGGAACTGAATTCCGCAATATGCGATAACGGAGTTAAATGTGTCCGCATTACTTTCAATATGATTCGTAGATCATATGGTTGAAGTAATTTGATGAGCCACCAGGGCCGGCGGAAAGCGTGAGTAGTATGGGTAGTACTACCCACTCGAAAATAACCGAGTGGGTAATTACCCACTCGAAATTTAGAACCTTTTCAAAAATTTAGATGCGCAATGCATGTATCTCGCACTACACACATTTGAAAACATCGATGTACCACAATTCCATTTGCATAAACGAACGTGATTTAATGTGAATGTAAGGTAAGCGTGTGCATTGCGAAAAGGGAAACAATCCTTACTAATAGACCCCTCACCCTATTCTTTCTACCCACTCGGGCGTAAAGTGTTTCGCCGCCCCTGTGAGCCACACGTCGTGAATGATAAGAAAAATCTGTAATTCGAAGAACCTAACTCCGGAGTTTCGTGAAGCAACTGTATCTGATTGTTATTAAGTATGATTGCAGTTCACATGCTGTTTTATGTTGCACAGCATTACGTGGAACTTACACATTGTAATTCAGCCCAGAGAATCAGATTTCGCCGTCCCGAAACCATCCATCAATGGCCACACCAATATTATTAATTCTAGTTTTTCTTATTTCCAATTAGAACTTACTGATCATGTATTATTTATTGAGATAAATGGTTGGTTTTGATAAACTACGGTCATGCGCAAATAAAATTGGATAAAAACCTCTCGAAACCTTCAATGAAGTAGCCAATTGCTAACATCCTCAATAGAAGCCCAATTAGTACGTTTTAAGATTGTGTATAACATATCCAATTCTTAAAATATGGAATACATGCGTAATTGAAAAGAAATTTGGACCAGAAAAATGCACGAGGAAAAATGTACGTTATACGATATACGTTATATTGAGGGTACGTTATATCGACGTTTACCTGTAATTTCATTTTCCTGTTATTCTATTGCGCACGTTATTTTAATGTTCCGGATATTCCGTAAAATTCGTTGACAATCAAACATATTATTCAACGCTGGTAGTAGGTATTCTTTATTCAATTTTAGCACAATGCAAACTATCCAAGCAATCCGGTAATCTGGGACAGCAACTTTTCGAGTAAGGAGTTAACATTTGAGGCCACGCTAGCTGTTGCCGCGTTCAGATTTGCAGTAGCATTGGCCAGCTCGCTGATCAGATCCGATGAAGCGCTATTTCCAGCAGCCAGAACTTGAGTTAAAGTACTGTCCACGTTGGCAATCTCTGTCAACAGCTGAGCGGTTTGAGTGTTCAGTGTTGTGGTCAAATCGGTAGAGACTTGTGACAATCCATTGGCAACAATGCTGGTGAGAGCCGTCTGAGCACTTTGGAGGGAAGCGCGAGTATTTGTCAATTCTGTGATCAATTGATTGTTGGCGTTCGACAATACACCGGAAAGAGCGGCGGTAATTTTATTGACCTGACCGTTGATTGCACTAGTCAGAGTAGGCAGTTGCGTTTGTAGATTGCTTAGAACGTTATTGCCGCCTGTGAGGATGTTCAAAATTGTGGTCTGTAGAATGGAAGCTGGAGCCGTGAAGGTAACCTTGAAAATATTTTAAAATTTGTACTTGAAAGGATGAAATTGTATTAAATTGTGAGACTCACCGCCATCAGGCACATGCCAAGTCCGATGATCATCAAGGATTTCATTTAGTTAGTAATATACTACTGCTTCAGATGCCTGAACTACCTGTGGGTGGCGCATGAATGAGGTTTTTATATTGAAAATAAATTCCTAAACCTGTACTGGAAAGTTTTTTCTTTTTCATAACTATTTTGCCCAACTAACCGAGACAGTATTTTCCTTCAAAAACTGTTCCCAAAAAAACTGTTTTCCGTTCCCCACATAATGAGATAGATTATTATGGAATATCTGGCTGGGGTCCACTACGAAGTTGATAACAGCCTATTATCTTTCTCTGGACAAATCCAGCCTAGAGGACGTGTGGTATCCGGCGGGTTAAAGTATATCAACCAAGAATTAATCTGCTAGATTCTTGTTCCCATGTTGTAAGAGGCGACTGAAAACAGGACTCCTCAAGTCGAGGTGTTTCTCCGTACCGAGGCTGGCAGGACTAAAATATATCAATCGTGCACGGAGTGTCCTGGGTCTTACCCTTACTGTGTTAAGCGGAACTCTAACACAGTGGACGTTTGTTTCTTCGCTAATCGGGGGACTCAAATGGTGGTCATTTCCAGACATGCACAAGAACGGTGCTGCTCCGTGCCCTATTGCTGTGCACTGACTCATAATGTGTCAGCGTTAAATTCATTGAGCTAGTGCTTGCGCTGGTTTCCGATGAGCTAGAGTTAGCAAGTAGCACGAGCACCGATGAGCGAGAGCCCTCGCTAGCACGGTGATAGCTAGCACGCTGCACGGAGCTATACCTCAGCTATAGCAAAGCAGAATAAAAAAACAACGCGTTAGTGTGAGTAATGATGCCTGCATCGTTTTTTCAGCAACCTGCCGCACATTCACCAACGCATATTTCTTGCTTTGTCCTATTCTTTCGTTCCATAGCTTACACTACTGCACCGTTCTAGCTCATCGGACAAGCTTATCGTGCCAGCTCATTGAGTTAACTCGTGCTAGCTCACTGAGCTAGCTCACCGAGCTTGCTCGTGCTAGCTTACCGAGCTGGCTCAAGGTGCTAGCTTATCGTGCTAACTCGTTGTGCTAGCTCTTCGAATCTTACAGCTCGAGCACGAAGGTTACCTAGTGCGAGCGGTGTCAGTGCTTATTGCTCTTGGTCCGTTCAAAGCGGCCGCTCAGCTCGTGTTAGGCTCTCGTACTGTACTTCATGCATCCCTGGTCATGTCCCTAATAACCATTTTGGGGTTCGCTATACTCCCAATGATAGCATATCAGTTTCATAAAGATAGGAAATACCATAGAAAAAGGGACAAATGTGCGATCATGGGTAGTATAGGCGATGTTGAAATATGTAGTGCTGTGATCGAGTATGATTAGAGCAGCACAAATTAATCTTCATCATAAACGTACAGCAACCATGAATCTATCCCGCCTTGTGCAGGAAGGAATAGTTTCCATATATTTGGTTCAAGAACCGTGTTTCCATAATGAAAACTTCTATGTTGGAAAATTACTTAATCTCGCCTTCGCAGCTTTCAACAAAAATGGCATAATAAATCCACGTGAAACACCTCGTGCATGTATGCTTACGAATATATTGACGCTTGTCTAATATCCGACCTCACAACTCGCGATATTTGTGCTGTGACAGTCAATATGACTATTGATAATATAGACAAGAAATACGTTTATTGTTTGGCATATTTGCCAATGAGTTTTTAAGGAAAGATACACCGTGAAGCTTACATTTGGATTTCACATCTATTAAAAAGTATGAAAGGTAGAGCTTACATGTCTTCAGCAAATTTGTCGAAAATGTGTCGCTCTACAATTACATCGTAGGCTGCCAAGGTTTATCTCGAACCATTCAAAAGTTCAATTTTAGATCTTGCTGAAATTAGAACCGCCCTAGCTTTTGTTTAAACCAAAAGAAAGGCCTTGCAAAGTACAACAATCTACCTAAACATATTATAAAGCTAGGCTATTTAACATTAACAAAAAGTTAAATTTCCTGCGAAATTTATGTTCTGGTCCACTGTGAAATGGTTTTGGAATTTTTTTTAATTAATATTCACAATTTAAAAAATGGCCATTTTGAGACAATCTGCGTTAGCATGAAAATAGTTTGAATAAATAATACCAAATGCAATAAACAACAATTACAACTTTTTACGATATATTCTACCGGAATGAATGTTTTCATGTGACATGTGCATGTAATACTGGTTGTAATTTTAAGGAGGCTCTGTTCTCTGTTTTCTGACACAAGAGCGGGAAGGCAAAATGGATTGAGGTTTTTCGCATATATCAAAACGTACTTTAGTCTAGAATAACAATTTTAGTTGCCCCTTCACCACTACCCTCCGACTGATTGAAGTTGCTAATGCAAAAATTTATTAACATATTAAATTATCTAATCCTGGAACCATTATTTTTTTTCAAAAACTAAATTTTGCACAAAATTGCACCCGTTGGAACAAAACCAAACTACCACCACATAACTGACAGCAAGTTGGTGTCAGTTACTGACGAGTGGAATACGAAACATTGAAATCCTACTTTTCTAAGTTAGGTTTTGTGCCTTCAAACGTAAATTGGTTCATCCAAATTTTTTTGCTTGGGAAAAAATATATTTTGCGCCTTTAATTGCATGAAAAAAATACAATTAAAATTTTCCCAAAAAGAAGAGCCAAATACTAGATAAATTAAAAGGGTCCTGTTATATAATTTCGCAAAAAGTACCTAATGATTGATAATTTTAAGAAGTAAAATGACTTAGACATGTGCGCCATTCTGCAAAATGTGTATTAAGGTTTCATCTATGAAATCAAAATTTTCGAGTGTAAGGTGTCAAAAATAGCGTCCAAAATGGCGGCTCTCTCAAAACAAGATTTTTCGAATCTGCAGACATTAGGGCTTAAAAAATTGACATCCCTGCGTGAACTTGAAAGAGAAACAAAATTCAATTCATACCCGTCATGATAAATTAAATGTTTGGTTCGTTTCCCTCGTCATTCGATCTCCCGACACAGTGCATTCAGCTTCGGATATGTTCGGTTTCAGAAGCAAACTTAATTTTGTTTCTATGGTAGCTCTAAGAGGGATTATTGTGCAAAAGTGCACTTCTTCCTTCAAACCGTCCTCATAATAACAAATGAGTGCTTTGGTTGGTGAAGGAATTTATATTTCCTCTGCATTCCAGCATGCGATTCTGCGTAAAATTTCAGTCAGTTGGAAAGTTAATGAATGAGGGAGGCGTTGAATCTGAATGTCGGTTTCCGTAAATACAAGCAGAAATAGGTAACTGATTTTGAAATTTCGTAGCACTGGCAGGCATTCACGTTTTCGAACCATTCAACCAATCAACTTCGCGTTTGCCCGCCTAAAATTCAACATTCGCGCTGTAACCTACAAAATCGCAATATTTTGATCATTAACGATGTTTTACAGCCGGCCAAAGCGGAAAAATCATGCGAAAATAAGATACTTTATTTTAAAGTGACCGCCATTTTGTTTCTATAACGATTTTTTCAAGTTTTTTTTATTAGGGCGCCCCTATGCAATGTTTTCTTCAAGATTGTTTTGGTTTTCTGGTTGTAGACAACGAATTGCGATCTGTATCGTGCCCGCAGCTGAAATCGGTTATTAAAACACTTTTTGCTGGAACCGCCATTTTTGACACCTTAATCTTAAAAATTTTGAGTGTGGAGATAAAACTTTAATAAACATTTTGCAAAATAGCGCACATGTCTAAGTTATTTTACTTCTGCAAAAAACTACCAAACATCAGGTACTTTTTGCACAATTATGTAAGAGGACCCCCGTAAAAAGCTTTACAACGAAAAAACATAAGAGAATTACTTGAGTGGGTCTTGCGATATTTATATATGAGACTTTGAGGACATGGTTTTGAATAAAACACGATAAAAGTGTTCACAAGAGTTTAAACCAAATTTTACTTTTTTTCCAACATCAGGAAGGAGTTGGGGCAGTTTAAAAAATGTGTTTCTAAAATGGTGATATTTAAATATATGGAAAAGGAAAGAAATCAATTTTTTTAAGAAAAGAAATCTTCTATTGTCCCTTAATGAAAGAAACAACTTGAATTTTTTTGCAAAATTCTCAAGCGAGAAATTTTTTGGATAAGTCTAAATTTGTTGTACATAAGGAAACAGGACCTTGCATAAAGTATAGTTTTTTAGTGTTTCGGATTGTCCACGTCAGTAACTATCACCAACTTTATGCTAGTCCAAACCAGCACCAAATTTTGGTTGTAAATCTGCCATGGAATGGCACGTATATACAAAATGATCAACAGATGCTCATAAAAAACAATCCTGGCGTATACATATACAAACGAATAATGTAATTTTTGATCATTTTCCTACTGTTTCCTTACTGTTGTCAAGCGTCAAGCGTCAAAATCGTACTAAAATCCTTCAGCATAAGGATTGCTTAAAAAGTTCTCACTCGAAAAGTCGGCGAGTATAAACCTCTAGTATAAAAAGCGGTAAAAATAAATAATTCGTTCGCATTGAAGCATCCGTATAACGTTACGTTCAAGATTAAAAGTTGGATAAAGAAATGTACTTTGAAAGACACCAATACATTTTTTACAGTTCCACATTTCTTATATACGAAATGTATAGAATTTGTCGAGTCTTTTATACCAATCGACTTGGTTCGATGATTTAGAACAATGTCGGCATGTTTGGGTCTAGAGGTGGCCCTGGGTGATGGAAATTTGCAACTTGATATTTGTGGCTGAAAATGTTTGTACATAATGTTTGGTTAATGGTTAACAAACTCTCGAGTAAGGAAAAAATGTTCTGCACATACCATTCAATCTCAACCATTACAGAGTTATTGAACTTTTCACTTATTTGTCTAATAATATCTCTAACTCAATAAGTAAACTTGTCCATTTGTATGTGCTCTAGTACTCTAGTCTAAAAAATGCTTTATATCTCTAATCCCATGGTTTCTTTGGAAAGCGGGGAAAATTTTCTTTCGAATTATGTGCAAAAATCTTTCAGTGAAAAGTACTAAGTGACTTTTTACTAATAAAGTAGTTCAGAAGTATTGTTTTTCAAGGAATTTCTTTTGTAGTTTTTCTAATTATTAATTACCAAAATATTCTATTGCGATTATTCGTTTGATGTTCCTAAGCATTCTCTACAACTTGTACAGTGGGTTCAAAATCGTCGTTTTGGATATTCAATGATCTGATTGAAATGATTTCGCGCAAAACGAAAAGAGCTAATATTAGTAGTCAATGAAGGAATTTTAGAACTTGCTGAAATGCATCATTTTGATGATAATAATGTTCATGTTTGTTTTATACTTTCTAAACAATTAACAAAAATGCTAAGAATACCACTAACTTTCAACTAATTTGCGTCTAAAAGAACACCAAATGCGCTCAAGTGAACGGTATTAGTACATTTGTCTCTGTAAAATTTTGTTGGTTTTCCAGTGAATACATAAAATAAATAAATAAATAAATAAATAAGTAAATGAGTGGGATACTTTTTTAAAGTAGAGATTAACTCTAAGAGAAAATAAAATAAATATATCCAAGTTCATTAACCCAAAAACATGGAAACAAGAAGAGATAGGAACAAATGCACAAACCAATTATGCAACTTTTTGAGACGCACTATCTCAATCATTATAGTTATGCACACCAAAAAATAATGAAATTTAAACGACATGTACCTAAATCAATACGAATGTAAACATACAAAGCTTGAATCAAAAATTTGATTGAAAATTAAGTTGAGTTCGATGCACTCAATGGGAGCATCAAATAGCATATGATTTTACACTTTCGTTCGTGTAATATTCCATGTCATTCATTTTATAGCAATATTAGATTAAAAACACATTAAAGTGCATTGGTATCTCGTTTAATGAAACTGTAATCTTCAATCAACCTGTAAAATTGTAATAAAATTTGTTGAAGAAAGAACGACAATTTGTGTGTATTTGTGGTGGAACTCAATTTTACGTTTATATTCTGCTCCAAATATGTGCATGAAAATAAATTTAAATTCACAAAATATTTTTTTCTGCGTGATGTTAACTATTTCGACTTTTAAGGTTGGACAGAGAAGGGGTAAAATTCGCAAACGAAAAAAGCAATTTTTTTCCACACCGTATGTCAGATCTTTAAAAAAAATCAATCAGCAGTACTGTAACAACATTCTACATACGCTGATTGATTTTTATGAAGATCTGACATACGGTGTGGGAAAAAAACTGCTTTTTTCGTTTGCGAATTTTGTGCATTCTCTGTCCAACCTTAAATAAACTACTTCTAATGGGATACTTAATCCCATTAACTGAAACATGCAAAGACACCATTGAATAGGAATCTTTCCAATGAAAGTGAAAGATTGAAAATACAAAGTATACTTTTTGCATCAGAGGCGTTCAAAGACAAACAATTTACTGAAAAAGTTTAATAACTCTGTAACAGTTGAAATTTAATGGTATGTATGTACACAACTATTTTTTTCTCCAAATATGATCCTCTGTCACCTCTCGAGAGATTCTTAACCATGAACCAAACACTCGGACAAATAAAACACTTAGGTGAACCACTTAAAACGAACCGCCAAAAGCTTTTGTAGGCTCTATGCTGGAAACCACTGGCTGTGATCGATGGTATAGGATAGCACTGATTTACACTTTACTCGTATTATTTTTTTCTCGTTAACTAGTTAACTTTGAACTTTGAATGTTAGAATAAAACTGATAGCTCCTGTGTGCAGAGCGCACGTATTTGTATTAACGCCACCCATTCTAAGGACGCGTGGCTCATTCTATTCTACGCGTGAATAAGAAAGCCATGCCTCATATCGATTACCTTTCGTCTCCTTTGCACATTGGTGAATTGTATCTTTTTTTATTCAGTTCGTTTATTTTATAAAGCACGTTTGCGTTAGCTTTAGACTGTATCTTTTGTTCATTCAAGCTCACTGAAGATGATGCATTGTCGCATGTATGTTGCTGTTGTTGTTGGTACTGCAGCTGTTGCTTGCTTTGTGTAATGGTCGTGTGTAATTGAAATACCTATGTGACTCTCATTCTTGTTTCTTAGCGATAGCTGAACCGGTCTTTACCAAACTAATTTAAAAAAGGTCTACCACTCAGACTGAACGCTATTAGTTGGTTTTTGATGCTTCGTTTCCACTCATAGATATAGATAATTATTTGTGTATAAAAGACGTTTTTGCAGTTTTTTAAGGTTTGTATTTGTATTTGTCATTGTTGGCGGATGTCCTTCGGCCTAGTGAAATGAGTTTACTGTCGTGAGAAAATAATTTTCGCTCCTTTTATTAGGAGCGGTTGCAATGATAATTTCGTTAGAGTTGGCAACCCACTGAAAGAGTCATGGCACAGTTGACAACGAAAGGGGATGAACGTACAAAAAGAGCGCGAATGGACTGGCTTGCACACGATTGATGAAATGGCTTAAGATCAGTTAGATTCGAACCTTCGTATAATTAACATCAAAATTTAATGTGAATTACAAAAACTAAATGTTAATTACTGGAAGTAAAGAAATTGAAGTGCAAATAAGTGTTTCTATCTTACTAAACTAACATAACATAACATAACAGTCCAGAATTTTCCACCATTAGGCTTAAATTGAGCCGAACAGTCATATATACACCAACAGGCATTTCAAAGCCCCAATGATGTCATAATGCTAAACTTATTGCTAACAGTCAAATCGTTAAAAACTTTGATAAAAATAATAATACAGTGAAAAAAACAACAATGAAGGAATCAGCCGAAATTAGCGGGTCCGTTGAAGGTTCTGTAAAATCGTAGACGTAGAGTTGGGCGGGACAAATTAAAGTCGAAAGCTGATGCGACTCGGTTGAAGATCCTTTGTAGGCCAGCAATGGCCCCGTGCATGCTATAATTAGTGCGTCGAAGTGGCAATCGGAACATGAGGTTGTTATGCGTTGTTCGAGGTGCGACATTTATGTTAATTTACTCCAAGTTGCTGGGCAATCCAGATGAACTCGCAAAGTATCAGCAACGAACAAAGCCCTTGCTGTATTCCTTCGAACAAGCATTTCGTAACTTGGCAGACGGACGGGATCTCTCCGCGGCAACCTACGAAGCGCAAAAAGTGTCGTTGCACGGACTCGATTCTCTCAACACCGTTGTTATAGTTTGGGCTCCAAACTTCGCAGCAGTACTCCAGGATTGACCGCGACAAAGAGCAGTACAGCGCTTTGAGACAATAAATGTCCGTGAAAGTTTTCGCTATCCTGAAGATGCATCCCAGCATTCGAGATGCTTTGCTAACTGCATAAGAGACGTGCAGTATAAACGTAAGTTGCGAGTCTAGTATCACTCCTAGATCCTTCACCTGACTAACGCGTTCAATTTCAATATACAGTAGACGGTAGTTAAAACAAACCGGTTTTTTTCGTGAGAACGATATCACCGACCACTTCTTTGGATTTACACCCATACGGTTCGTGTTGGACCAGTTTGCGAAGTTTTCAAACTGTCGTTGGACTAATCCATAATCTTCAGTAGAGCGGATGAGAAGAAACATCTTGAGATCGTCTGCGAAGGACAGGCGTGGAATCTTCAGAACTAGATGAACGTCGTTGAAGTAAAGCAGAAACATCAGTGGTCCCAAGTGACTTCCCTGGGGTACTCCTGACGTAGAAGTAAATGTGGGTGCCTGACAATCTCCAATAACAACCACTATTTCTCGACCTGAAAGGTAGGATCGAAACAACTGCAACAGAATACCGTTAATTCCAAATCTCTCCATTTTAGCGATTGTTATGTCATGGTTCACTTTGTCAAAAGCGGCAGATAGGTCTGTATAGATAACATCGGTTTGAGCGCGACGTTCCATACTCTCTGTTATGTAGGAGGTTAGGCAAAGCAGGTTAGTGGTTGTCGAACTCCAAGACGGGAAACCATGTTGATCGTCACTTAGGTGCTGCTTGCAGTGAGCCTGAAGAGGTTCCATAATCACCAGCTCGAACAACTTCGAGACAGCAGTTATTGAAGTAATTCCCCGGTAATTATTGATGCCACTGGCAATAGATGCTCTAAAGATGCGAAGTAGTGGAGTCGCTAAAACGTCAATGTGCCTTTTCAAAAGTACTGAAGGGAAGCTATCGGGTCCCGGGTTGAAAGACGATTTTAACCGAGAACAAGCTCTGGTAATCATCGTTTCATTGACATCGATAGCGCTTAGAGTTTGGCTCACAACCGGAACTTGACTAACAGCGAATTCAATTTGATCTACTGTTAAGGCCTCATCTGTGAACACATTCGCGAATTTCTTTGAAAGTCTGCAGTCTGCACATATCTTGAGATGTGGTAGCTGTGCGGCCGTTGAAAGTCATAGACGACGGCAGTCCGGATTCCTTGCGCTGCTCATTCACATATTTCCTGAAACGTTTTGGGTGCGACTTGAGATTATACTGAATGTTTTGCTGATATCGAAAAAAACAATCCTGACTAACTCGTTTATAAGCATGGTTGAGACTGACGCAATAGTTTCTAAGTGGAATTGTGCGATACTTGGTAAACCTTCGCAGAGCAGCTCTCTTAATAGACTTCAGCCGTCACATCGTGCTCGTTTGTTCATTTGTTGTACCGTCACCAACAGACCCCTTGGCCCCAATGGTGGTTACTTAAACTAATTACATTTCAGAATACTCATTATTTTAGTTTTTATCGAATCCCTTGTCAGGTTGAAGTCAAAAGCCGTCGCCACACTGTTAAACACACGCTGTAGTCCGGTAACAGCGCTCTGGCGCCCATGGTTGGTTCTCCTGAACGGGACTCACAGAAGAGAGTAAGAGTAAGAGAGGGCCGATTTGTTGATGATGAACTATATTCGGGACGTGCCTGTCAATAACATAACCCAAAACGTTGGAAAATGTTTGGACTGCCGTATCAACATATTCTAGGTCCAGAATATTTAGCCAATCAAGAGTGGAGAAGAGGTCTGCGATACTGTGATGATCAGCTTTGTGGAAGTCATATGCGACGAGGACCGGAGGAACATTGTATTCGTGCGGCAGGTACGATTGATCGTGGCGATCAATGGTGGGTTGATGTGCTACTGGTTTCACTAGGGGAGAGGGAGCCATCACTACTGATGTAGCAGACACCTGATCGCTGACAAAACAAAGATAAAGGTTGCGGTTATTCTCATTCGTAATAGGATTAATTTGTAGTAACGTGGCTGAGCTGTAGCTGTCAAGAAGCCTCACTCAGGGGCAAGTGAAGAACGGAGTGATCTTAGCGCAATTTACGGTGAGCTGGAATCGACGAACATTACGGTGCTAGAAGGTTTCGAAATAGATGGATACTTGCCGCAGTACGAAGCTTGGAAGACCCTTTTTCCACTCCCGCACAAAGGACCGGGACGACTGGTGAACGCTGGCTGCAGTAGCTGGACTGTGGCGGGGGGATCGAGGGCTTTCATAGTACAAGCGGCGGTGCATCCCGGAGTCCGATATAACCTATTGACGAAATCTATCCTGTCTCTGCTGGTCGAAGTTAAATTCACTACCCAGAACTCCAGTTGGCGCCAAGTAGACGATCTGAGTGCCACGTCCTTCAGTTCACTCGGAAGCTCAACTCGGAAGGAAACAAAATTGAGCTTTATCTGATCAGCATCCTTCTTAACCAACAAGATTGCTTTGGGTGTATTACTTATTCCCAGGCATTCTTGATCCGAGCCATACAGTGGATGACATCGTCGCCATGACGATATTATCCACTGTATGGCTCGGATCAAGGCGGCTGAGGTGGACCCAGAACTGTTCCCGTTCATCAGCAACTGTTCTGATTTCCCGCTGAATTTCTCGAGTACCACAGACAGCGGCTGCAGTGGCGCGAATTTTAGCATAATTCTCGCGACTTCTTTTTGGAGTAGGTAGATCCCCCGGAAGTCACTTGATAGACAGCTTTGAGCTACAGAACTGCGTTCAGGTTATCTACTGCCTCGCACAATCAGTGTCCACGATGGAAGCAGCGGAATCAAAGTTAGAGCGAATCCTATACATTTCTTTTGTAAGAAATGTAAAAATGTCTTCATTGGTCTTCAACACGCATAGAAATAAGGCGTATTTGAATCAAAGATTTTGCAACTTTGAATCAAATAGATCAGTAGACTTTGTTGAAACGGAAATATTTTTTTTAATACCAGATAGTGTTGGTTCTTTTTTCTTATTTCTATTATAGAGGCTTTAACATTTGGGTCATTCATATCATTTTTCGGATTAGAAAAATCTCTTTAGAAAAATCTTTAACCCATTGTGCGGGTTTGGGATTCGAAGCCAGGTGAGCTGAGCATAAGGCAGTTGATTTACCAACTACACTATGCCGGCCCCTAAAAATTTAAAATATTGAATCAAAATGGTGACTGTGTATGGTTCGATCTCCGCCATTTTGCTACATCACGCAAAAGAAAAAATGGACGCATCGAAGGAAGCCTAGAATGCAGATTTGGAATGCGAGACGCTTGGACGTGCAATTTTAGCTGGATAGAAGTATGTTTTAAAAACTTTGGGAGAATGCTGCTGTTAGAATATGGATGTCCTTATTATTTAATAATCTGAGGCTAGTTGACTCAATCTTTTTTCTCCTTTTGTATTAGACATAAAACGCTGTCTCTAGTTCTGCACTTCAAGTACTGTGTAATACATTCTCCAATGTGTTTATGTTGCATTACATTATGTTTCGTACACACTGTAAGCAATATTGAGTTTTCGAACGTATTAGAGTGAAGAACCTATTTTAGTCATATTAGGTAGAGTGCCTCACCATTTCATTAATTATGTGGAATACAATTGTTGTAATGCGTATGAATTGGCACCTATACCTCTGCTTTCTTCTTATGAACCATAATCAACGGCTTCACAAGGTTAGGGCGAAAATATAGTTTAAGGGGTGTAAAAATAGAACACTTTTTTCGAAATTTGAATGAAGCGAATTGCTCGAAACTTTTGTACATTATAATGTATCATTTGAATAACATTCTTTTTTATGCAAAAATATCGACAAGCGACTCGGTGACGAAGCTTTTTGCAGAACGTCTCTGGAAAAAACAACAAAAATATCGAGAAACCAACACAAAATTCGTGTTCACCATTATTTTGACGTAGGAAAAAACCATTTGACATTTTTTTACATTGAATAAATGTACTACACGAAAAAAAAAAAATAAACGACACCATAACTAATAAATCTGATCCACGGTAACAGCCGAAATGACAGTCGATACCGATATTATATATCGTGTATCTAATTCACACAAGATGAACAACCTCTGCAATAACATAGTAAAGATAATGCCCAATACTTATTGTACCCCCATACCTATTTGACCACATTCTACTCTACTGAATGACGCAGATTGTGAAACTACTATTAGCGACTCCCGTAAGCCTAAACTCCTTGTTCACCCTCAGAAAATATTGAATCACACGAAGACGCGGACGTATAGCATGAAATTGAACGACACTGTTTTTTTTATTATAGACGTTTTAACCTTAGGATCATTCACCTCTTTCGGGTTAGAGAAATCTCTTTAGAAAAATCTCTAACCCTATGTGCGGAGTTGGGAATTGAACCCAGGAGAGCTGCGTACAAGGTAATCGATTTATCAACTACGCCCGTCCCGAAACTGGTATTGACGGTAAGAATAAAGACAATGTTTTCTTTATACTTGATACTACAATACACACTAGATCAAGAGGATGCTAGTTTTCGTTTGGAGGTCTGATTCGGGCAGAAGTAGAAAGCAGATTCATAAATGTCACTAAATATTCAAAATATGCAAAATAATAAATATTTTAAACTATGTGTTATCCTAGTAAAACAATAACAGTTCAATATAAAGCGCTCTGTGTCAAAATTTCGTTCGGCAACGAATGTTAGAAATTTATCACTAATTACTACCCATTACATTAAATGGAATGGTTCTATTTTAGCACTATACACAAATCTTCTATTCAATTTTGGAAAAAAAATCGTAAATGGAAACCTATATTACTGGCATTAGTGCAAGCATATGTGCTGACTTACCCATAAAAGAACAAAATATCATTTAGTAATTGTATAAAAACTACTTTTCAGTGTATTCCAAATCAATTTATTGAGATTATAACGAAAAAGATTATTTATAAAACAAAATAATATATACAAACAACTCTAGTAACTACAGTAAATTTCTATGCTACGCCTATGCTTTCTTAAAGAATTTCCTGTATGCGTATTGGCTTTCTCGTATGTTAACTATTTGCGAGGAAATAAGGCATTTGCTCTACTGTACCTGTTTGTTAGCAATAAAACATAATGGTAATCGTAATATAATTAATAATAACTAATATCCCTGCTAAAAGAATAACTTATTTTGAAGTTTCGCATCAATCAAGGAACACCCAAAATTAAAAAAAATCTGTTAAGAAAAACAATTTGGCTGTTTTGAAATGATTAATGTATGAGGACTTAGTCGAACTGTCAGAGTGAATGCTTGTCATATGTGTCAATTTATCATACTTTTCGCTCGGACTTACCTTCGAAGGTCCAAATTTATCAGTTTCTCCTAATTGCGAAAGCAATATGATCTTTCAATATGGAAAAAAAATCCGAGTTCAAAGTCATACATTTCAAGTTTAAATTGTGGTCGTTATGTTCAATTACATTTCCCTTAAATAATAGGAAGAGAGAAAACTTAAGAATATAGTCAATTTTGTTCATCCATCATAGTTGAAAGCAATCTTTCTTCAATCAAATTTAAATGCCCTGAGATTCTCTGTTAGGCCCATATATTCAACATGACCCGTTGTATTATCTAACTACTAAAAATGAAAAAGAAATTAAATCTCACAACCCCCTCTGGTCATGAATCCTACAAAAATCCCTCCCTGCAAGCGCCGTACTGCGGCACTGATCACCTCGCAGCGTTCTAGCGTTACACTGTGCTCGATCATCGCTCGCTGCATTATCGGAGGGTGTCGTGCTTCGTGTTGTTCCATTTGCCAGTGGGGTAACGGAGCGTTCCCTGGAAAATCTAGACCGAAAAGAATTCAGGAATAACATTGTTTCATTTGCTGCCGTTTCTTCGTCATCTTCTTCATAATCATTTTGCTCTGCAGTTACGTTTAAGCTCGAACGACCGACCGAACTTGTTTGAGGTGCCTGCGAAACTTCTCTTTGCTGTCGCCGTCGCGAATCCGTTTGATCCGCTCCGCCCATTCGAAAAATATCCCCCCGATAGATACGAAGAGCTAGCCGGCATATCAAATCAGCCAGAATAAAACTACTGAGGACAATCGTTAACCGTAGAACGTTTGAGTCAAACATATCCAATAGATTTCCGAGCAGATTGCCCGGCACAACCAAAATAAAGAAAACTCGCACAAATTTGTCGGCTCCAACAAAAGATAAGCAGATCATACCAAATATAAGGTAACAAAAATGAATCACAATGGAGTTAATCTTTTGAAGAACATAGTCACTGCCACCGATTTTCTCGGTGATCCAGGATAATTTCTGATCGAAATCTTTCTGAAGTGCCCCAATCATTGCCAGCATGTTATCTACGGTCCTGTTAATTTTTTCAAGTTGTTCCAACGTGTATTGAAACTGCTGCTCTGCAGCTCGATGATGTGAAACGAAATGCGACCCAGTCTCGTCTATCTTTGTAGCAATAGTAGCAGCACTTTTCTGCAAACTCTCCATATCGGACAGCAAAGAAGCATGATTAAGTTTACTTCTCTTCGACTGTTGATCGAGTTGTTTAACACTCTCATCGATCCTATTCCGCAAATCGGTTAGTAAAATAGCCACTTCCTGTTGTCCAGCGCGAATCAAACTCTTCTCTCGAACAAGATCTCTAAAATTCGATTCTACTTTCGCCCGGTGAGCCTCCGACAACCTCATAATATTTCCCTGCTGGCTAATGATCTTATCGTTATTGGAAGCCATTTCATCAATCGCTTCCTGTGTCACACTTTGTAACTCTTTCTGGTTCTCCGCTAGCTGACCCATCATCTGTATCTGTTCGTGGGCGGTATCCATCAGCTTGTTTACTGTTATTTCCGTCAACCCGCGAAATTGATCATGCCTTACGCTCGAGCAGACCGCTTTTGCACGATTCGTTACCAGGTGATAGGCGTTCCACGTGTCCGGGTCCATATCACCGGTGCACTCTTTCAGTGACATGTTTTCGTCACATTGATATATCCTCCGCCCCTCGGAATCCGATTGGCAATTCAGCAACATAACTGCCAATTTTCCCAGCTGCTCCGCATTCAACTGGTGGCAGGCATTTTTCAACTTGAGAATTACCCGGTGATGGCACAGGTCCAACTTGGACAGATTTAATCCGATCCATTTGGAAGCTTCTTTTAGGAAAGCTTCGTCTCCTTCGGATACTTCGTACGGGACGGTAGGAAAGAGGTTTATCGCGGTGCTTGGTTTGTCTGGGAAAATAAGAAACGTAAGTTTTTTTTTACAAAATATTATCGTTTATTACCTTTGTCTTGGGGCGGCCAAATATAGTCCAGAAATGAAGCCAGTGTTCCATACGGTACTAAGAGTATGCATCCGATGACCAGTATCCTGGAAAAGGTGCAAGTGTACAAAACAGCAAAAGGTAATAAGCATATACATATGCATAATTCAATTACTTACCACAAATTTAGACCTACAATTCGCGTACTTTTCCCCATCAGTTTCAATATCCAAAGCACTCAAGTGGGGTCGTTCAGTAATATACTATATTAGACTATATGCTATATCCTTGGCTAATTCACTTTTATGTTTAAAAATAGCAGCGTCGCGACGTCGGTAGTCAATGTAGAAACGAATTTAAACCATCGAAACAATATCACTTTTATTACTTTACTACTTGTTAAAGATAAGCCATTATCTCAACATATTGTTATTAAGAAAAACGTTAAATTAGGAAAACAAATATTAATTGAAAATAAAGCCTAAATGTAATAGATTTTTTTTGCGCGGAAAACCTATGTGGAGGCAAATTTGACAGTTCGTTTCTCGTTTGCAATAGAGCGACCCTTTTATGCTACAATTCTCTCAGGTTTGATACAGATACATACTTTGAATCAGCTGATTACAGCCGAAGGTACTAATACCATGAACAGTTCAGTTACTGTATAGTATTGAGCGCGTTGAGAGCATTTATGTTGAGAGAGCCAACATATAGAAAACAAAAACAAGGGGAATATGGGCTGAAACCACCATACGTAATGATAGATTGGAGGAAAACTGGATTACCCTGCGGAACCAGACGAGAGAAGTGAATGCCGGTAAATGTCACTGTGAACCGGCAATGGACTGTCATCGCAAACCAGACCTCTCCAGAGAAAAGTTGAAGTTAGTTGAAAAATGTATATTATCGTTCTATTCTGGCGTTTCAAAAACAAATTGATTACATTTTGTTCAGATGTATGTAAATGTTAGGGTGGGGTAAAGTAATCGTTTTTATTGAACTTGAGCTTGTGCGACCACCCCTGGCTGCTACTCCGTTATCGATCTGGACTAGATGAAGTTGCACAGGGAATCAGTAGATAATTATACGAATGTAGCTGTTGGTGATTAACGATACGTCGACCCCTTGGCGTATAACCTGTCTATATTTTCCCCATACAATGTCGTTTACCGGAAGACAATGATTTCGTGTGAACATTTTTATTTGAACAAACATGTAATAAAATGAATTGGTACAGTAACGTTCGGTCGCGTTTTTACACAGCTTCGAAATTGATATTCGCAAAGGGTACTCGCGGTTAATTACGGTCGTTTGGAAATCGGTTATCGGTCCAGGTTCGTCCCTCCTCCTTCGACACACAAAACATTGGTCCTTCGCGTCCGGTTGTAATGGAGAAAAGTGAGCTGGAGAAGTTATGGGCGAAGAGGGAGGTTGTTTTCGCAAAAGCAAAATGGGAGTTGTCCGTCGCAGAATCGCTTAGCACCCGGAATCCCTCATTCGACGAGGTGCACGAACGGCGGAACAAGCTCGTAGAACTTGCTGGAAACTTCGACAGGATACAGACGACGATCGAAGAATGCACCAGCAATTTGGAAGATGTTGCATCGGTTTTCAATTACCGGCTGCAGTTTGATGAAGTTTATTTCCAGATAAAGGGTATCTACACAGCATATCTGGATGAGACACAAGATCGAATGTCCAACTGCAGTGTCGGAACTGGAGAATCGGTCAATGACCTACGGGATGCGATCAGAGCGCTTGTAGAAACACAGCAAGCCTTGATATTGCATCAAATACAACCCACAGCAGCATCGGCTACCGGCCAAGTGTCTAATCATAACAACCCTCTGAACGTGAAGCTTCCTCAGCTAAACATTCCGGTGTTCAAGGGTGAACGGAAGAATTGGCACTCATTCAAGGATTTGTTCGTGAGCACGATCCACAGCAGAACGGATCTAAATGACTCGCTCAAAATGCAGTATTTGTTGTCCTACTTGGATGGCGAGGCGAAAAAAATGGTCAGTTCGTTTCCCATCAGTGACGCCAATTACAAGGAAGCCTGGGAAACATTGGAAGCGCATTATAATAAGAAGAAGTATACGGTGTTTGGTCTGGTTCGAGAGTTCATCGATCAACCATCAACGTCAACTGCACTCGGATTAAAAAAGCTGGTGGCCACCTCCGACGATGTGATACGACAGCTCAAGGCTCTTGGAAACGAATTCGAATCGAGAGATCCGTGGCTTATCCACTTATTGCTAGAGAAAGTTGACAAGGAAACTCGGTCTTTGTGGGCACAGAAGATAATTGATGTCGATAACCCAACGTTCACAGACTTCTTGGAGTTCTTGCAAAAGCGCTGCGATGCGCTCGAGACGTGCACAGCCTTCACGAAGCGGACTAGCCAGGGAGACGTCGTAAAAAAGGAATACCCGAAGGCACACGGTGGTGAAAAGGTGCAATCCTTCCTCACCAATGCTTCATTACCAACATGCGCTAAATGTTCGAAGGATCATCCAATCTATCACTGTGACCGGTTCAAAGAAATGGATGTATCGGCCCGCAGAGAGTTAGCACAAACATCAAGACTGTGCTTTAACTGTTTGCGCTCCTCCCACACAGCGAAGAGATGTCAAAGTCCGTTTGTCGCTCTACTGATTGCAAGCAACGTCATCACACCTTGTTGTGCACCCAGGATGTAAAAAAGACGGAAAAGGAACCAGAACAGCATCAACCCTATCGGGATACTGGTACAGTACCAGCAGTAGCATCAGCGAACGTGAACGCAGCGCAGACGGTGGGAGATAAATATGAATTTACACTGCTGCCTACAGCGGTGGGACGAGTGGAAGGGAGCGACGGAAAACTGCACGATGTACGAATTCTAGTGGACTGTGGTTCACAGGTATCACTCATTACAGAAGCGTGCGTCAGGCGTCTTGGGTTGAGACGCAGCAACGCTTCGCTGGTAGTGACTGGCGTCAGCGCAGAAGTGGTCGGCAAAACCGCCGGCAAGGTTACACTGGTGATCTCATCACGTTTCGAAAATACAACAAAGCTCATTGCTCAAGCCTACGTATTGGGGAAGCTGACGGCAGCTCTGCCGTGTCAGCGTTTCAGCGTATCTAACATGCCTTATTTGGAAGGTCTACAATTGGCCGACCCGCAGTTCAATAAACCTGCATCAACGGACATCATTCTTGGAGCCGACATGTTCCTGTCAATACTGCAATCAGGACAGATCAAGGATCACAACGGAAATCCTATGGCACAGCGTTCCATCTTCGGATGGATGGTCACAGGGAAAATCTCAAAACAAGAATGTGCTCATACCTATCATTCGGTCATCAATTTGCAGCACGAGGTTGATATTGATCGGACTCTGCGCTTATTTTGGGAAGATCAGGAGTTACACAGTCTTAAGCAACACACCAAGGATGAACTTACGATGATAGAACTGTTTAACTCCACCTTAACACGCTCGAAGGAAGGTCGCTTCATCGTTCGTTTACCAATGGATGATTCGAAGCTCAAACTTGGAAACTCTCTAGTTGCCGCTACCAGGCGATTGAGATGCATCGTACGCAGATTCGACAGTGACAATGATTTCAAGCAACGCTATATATCGTTCATGCGGGAGTACCAGGAATTAGGTCATATGATGATTATACCACCAGCGGAGATTGACGTGGATTGGTCAAAGTCGTATTACTTGCCGCACCACGGCGTCATCAAGGAAGACAGCACCACTACCAAACTCCGGGTGGTGTTTTATGGCTCGTCTGCAACAACGACCGGAGCATCACTCAACGATATTCTATTGGATACCCCAAACATCAAAGCAGATCTGTTCAAAGTACTACTGCGATTCAGAACCTATCCGATTGTATTCATAGCGGACATCGAAAAGATGTATCGTCAGGTATTGGTACATCATGACGACACCGATTATATGCGTATCGTATGGAGAGATTCACCTGATAAGCCCATTCAACATTTTCGTCTTCTTACTGTTACCTACGGACTAAAGAACTCCGGATTCCTAGCGATGGCTGCACTGCACAAGGCGGCTGACTTTCGAGCCGAAATATCCAGAAGCAGCAGAGCGAATCATAAAGCATACCTATGTCGACGACTTAACATCAGGTGCAGATTCGGTGGATGAGGCAAAACAGCTTATTAGACAGATAAATGAAATTCTCGGTGAAGCTGGGTTTACGCTTCGCAAATGGAGCTCGAACTCTGGTGAAGTGCTGGAGTCTTTATCAGACACAATCAACAGCTCGATATCGATCCAATTTCCTGATGAACGGAACGCAGTGAAGGCACTTGGAACGCATTGGGTTCCGAGGGAAGATGTGTAAACGTTCAAGGTAACCATGTCAACCGATGGGCCAAATACGAAACACCAACTCTTGTCGGATTCAGCGAAACTATATGATCCTTTCGGATGGTTTGCACCGGTGATTATACGAGTCAAAATTCTCTACCAGAAATGTTGGCTCTACGATCTCAACTGGCATGACGCGCTACCTCCCACAATCGGAGAGGCGTGGAGCGAAGTGAAGGAAAACCTGCATCAGCTTGAGCAAATCAAGATAGCCAGATGGGCACCCAGCTACAACGGCCGCATTCAGCTGCACGGTTTTTCAGACGCTTCTGAGGAGGCATTCGCAGCTGTGGTATACTTTAGGTCAACGGACAACAACGGCGAAGTTCATGTCACCTTACTAGCAGCGAAAACGAAGGTTGCTCCCGTGCGACAAATCTCCATACCACGTCTAGAGCTTAATGCAGCTGAAATGTTGGCGAAACTCATAAGAAAGGTTGCAGAACCATTAGTGAGATTCCAGATCGAACAGTATGCTTGGACAGATTCTACGATTGTATTGCAGTGGTTATCCGCTCACCCTCGTAAATGGAGCACTTATATAGCAAATAGAACATCTTCAATCCTAGACATACTACCTAGAAGGCACTGGGCACACGTCACATCAAAGGAAAATCCGGCGGATTGTGCTTCTCGAGGCATATCCCCGCTAGAGCTTATCCATCATCCGCTTTGGTGGACAGGGCCTGCTTGGCTATATGAAGATTCCCTCACATGGAGTCGAGACGTACCAGATAATACACACGATGAGGGGACACTGGAGGCACGTAAGTGCTATCAATCTTTAAACATTATTGTTAGTTTTCCAGTAACAAGAAACATAATTGAGAAGCAAATCCTGGAGCAACGATCCGATCTCAACGCGGCATGTTGGCAGCTCGCTCGCGTTATGAGATTCGTTTACAATATGGTATGTTCAATTAACAATCTCCGGTTCAATTTTACCATCGGAGCTAAATCTGGCTCGAATGCAGTTCGTCCGACTGGCGCAGCAAGAATCCTACGAAGATGAAATTAAAGCGCTAGCTCGTGGAGATAGTGTTCCCGTCAAGTCTAGCATCTCAAGCCTGCATCCGTTCCTGGATAGTGCCGGTACGCTCCGAGTCGGTGGCCGGTTGCAACACTCGTTGTATACATTCGACGTCAAACACCCGATAATTTTATCCAAAAATCATCGCTTCACAAAACTACTGTTGGAGGAAATTCATGTCAACAATTGCCACGCCGGGTCAACTTTAATGACAGCAACAATCAACCAGCGTTATTGGATTCAGGGTTGTCAAAAGCGGACCCTACACGAGTAGAAATATTGTCAATAAATTGAATATTGATCAATATATTGATCGTGTAAGGGTATTTTGAAAATATTGATCATGTAGAAATCAAATGGGATTGACGTATTGAAGCAGTCTTGACAATATTTTTATTGACAATATTCTTGTCCCGTGTAGGGTCCGCTAAAGGATTATTAAACAGGTAATTCAACGGTGTATGATGTGTTGTCGTCGCAAGGCGCTGACAGCAAAACAATTAATGGGAAGTTTGCCAGCGGCTCGAGTGACAGCATGTCGCCCATTCGCTCACGTTGGGGTGGATTATGCTGGTCCAATAATGGTACGTTGCAGCAACACGCGAGGAGCACGGTGTATGAAGGGATATATTGTCGTTTTTGTTTGCCTTTCAAGTAAGGCTATCCACTTGAAAGTTGCAGGAGATCTAACCACTGATACCTTTTTGGGAGCCTTCAAGAGAATGATCGCACGTCGTGGATATTGTAGCGAAGTATGGTCCGATAACGGCACGAATCTGGTAGGTGCCGATCGACAGCTGCAGGAAATCTATGACGTTGTTACCAAACATGTTGAGCAAAAGGAGCATTTCTTCGTAAATCTCGGAATTCGTTGGCGATTCATTCCACCTGCAAGTCCACATCAAGGTGGCATATGGGAAGCGGCAGTTAAAAGCGCCAAGAAGTTGATTCGACCGATCGTAGGCAATGAGAATCTTACGTATGAGGAGTTGTCGACGGTATTGTGTCAAGTGGAGGCTTGTCTCAATTCGAGACCCCTCTGTCCTATCTCTTCATTCCCCGATAGCCTCGAAGCGCTTACACCGGGACATTTTTAAGTTGGGCAACCGCTAAATCTACTGCCTGAACCAGACCACACTCATCTCAAGATGAATCAGCTCGATCGTTGGCAAAGAGTACAACGGTATACGGAGGAGTTTTGGAAACGTTGGCGTGATGAATACATTGCCACGTTGCAGCCAAGAGGAAAGTGGGAAATGAAGCAGGACAACTTGAAGTCTGGGCAATTGGTACTAGTGAAGAACGATAGTAGCCCACCATCAGCTTGGGAGCAAGCGCATTGTAGCAGTTCATCCGGATAAACAAGGATTAGTACGCAACGTCACTCTTCGTAGAGGCAAATCGGAGTATCAGCGCTCAGTCCAGAAGCTTTGTCCACTTCCTGATTGAGCCGTTGCCTCAAGGCGGGGTGGATGTTGGTGATTAACGATACGTCGACCCCTTGGCGTATAACCTGTCTATATTTTCCCCATACAATGTCGTTTACCGGAAGACATGTAATAAAATGAATTGGTACAGTAACGTTCGGTCGCGTTTTTACACAGCTTCGAAATTGATATTCGCAAAGGGTACTCGCGGTTAATTACGGTCGTTTGGAAATCGGTTTTCGGTCCAGGTTCGTCCCTCCTCCTTCGACACACAAAACAGTAGTGGAACATCTTTCAATATGCAACTTCTGGTAATCGTAAAGTGTTTATTGATCAATACCGGCGCCGGCCATGCCCGAGCGTAGATCGCGGAAGGAAAGGGAAGGAATGTTAGTCCGATACTTGCTTTTGCTAGAGACCGTATGTACTACTGCGCACTCCAAAAGTATCACGGGAAGAGGATATTTGTTAGTAAGTATAGGGGTCAGCCTGTTTCCGCTACGAAGCCACAAGCGAGGTGACTCCACTATCTGGACTACACTGAAAAAAATCCAAACGTTAATTCTATTTGCTTCAAACCGCTTAAAATTCATATGAAGAAGAAATGCTATTGTTATCACGCGCACACATACCTTCTATGTGTCAACTGTATAAACTATGTCTGCACACACATAAGTTATATGTGCATATTGTCATAGAATGGGGTTTTATGTGCCTAATAGTTATGAAATGTGATTGTAAGATTAATATTTCTTGTAAATACACACATTAGGTTTATGTGCCAGCAAATAGTGTCTATATTCCTCCGTTAATTGCAAAAATCTATGTATAAAATCAATAGGCATAACGTTTACTTTTTTTGAGTGTAGATATCGACCCATACACTGATGGACCGGGAACCAACGTGTACAGCGGCCCTTACACTTCAATATTTTTATCAATACGAGTATTGGCGATATTGCTTCAATACGTCAATCCCATTTGAAATGTACATCGTCAATTCAACTTTTTTCCATTACACGTACAATACTTTAGTCAATACTGTCTACACGAAAACGAAAAACTACCTAACATTGAGTACTTTTGACTCAATCTCGGGGTTTCGTACAGGAATGTAAAATTAGGTAACCCGTGTTGAAGCTAGTTTCCATTTAACTACGACAAAAATCGTAACTCAACCTTGAGTTCAATTTACTTAAATTTAAGTTGAATTTACCTAGTTTTGAGTATACCCAAACAACTCAAAAGTACCTTATTCCATGGAAGGCCTCGACTAAGTCGAATCTTTCTCTTTGTTTTTGACAACACTAATAAGTGCAAAAGCGACGCAAGACTCAATACTACCTAAATTTAAGTTAAAAGAACTTACGGGTTGTTTTATTTTTCCGTGTACCTTTTGATATTAAATATTAATTTTATTTTTTTATTCGACGCGGTAAAAAATGCTCACGTTGATGTAAATTGATTTGCTGTTGAATTCGCCCTTGTCAAAAATTGTAATACAATGAGCCATTCCATTGAAATTGATCACATCGAAGCATCAATTAACAGAAAATTACTTCAATTTGAAATGCTTCATACATTGCTGCTAATGAACCATGCATTGCACTCAGCATGCTTCCCAAACATATGTTAATCACAATTTAAATTCCGATGGATTCTGTGGTCTGCAAGCGAATAATTGTATAATATATTTGACCCCAAAAAAATCGTATAATACTTACAGATAGACAGACTTACAGATCTAGATATTCATTCTATCTGATTTTTTACCGAATTACAAGTAATCGTTTTATTTTGTTAATTTGTGACAATTGGGTTCATGCGTTTTGACATTTGTAAACAATAGTGATACCGAAGATGAGATCCGTCGTTCAATAGATTTGAAGAGTGATGCAAATCGAAAAGATAAACATTTCTCGACAAACATATGATTACGGCTTAAAAGCCAACTGTCAAAATTCTCTTTGAAAGGAAATTCCGAACAAACCGTTACCCGCCAATCACAGATGCTTGCAGTAAACAAAAGAGAAAAGTTTTCTCTTTCGTTAACTGCTATGCACAGAAAACTTGCATTACCTAGCATTAGGTAATTTTAAATCTGTGCATCCTACTTCCTCCAATGAAAAACGAGAGAGGGAGTCCAACTTTACCCAAAAATAATGAGATATTCCCCAAAGCCGACTAAACTTCATCCCATTAATTTTGAGTAAAAAAATCATTCCCGCTCCCTTGTTTTCCGGCAGTGAAATAAGGACAGCAAATTAAAATTACCTACTGGTAGGTAATGGATTTTAAGTGTGTGAACTGTGTTTAGCTAGTAACGGTTTGTCCGGAATTTCCTCTCAAAGAGAGTTTTGACAGTTGGCTTTAAAGCCGTAATCATATGTTTGTCGAGATTTTAACTTAAAGATAATATCCATTAAATAGTTTCGAAATCCAGATCACTTTAATGCTAATTGTAAATCACTAGATAATCAAAGCTAAATCACTTCAATTGGTATTCACTGATAGAATAAAGTATCCATTAATGCGTAGAACACTACGCATTTTCAATAAAAGTGGAATAACCCATTAAATGGGTAAGAAGTTTGTACCCATAAATGAGTACAGACCTTGTACGTCAACCTGGGTATAGTTTACCCATTATTTTTCGCAGAATTGTTACAACAAAATGCGTAAAAAATACCCATTTATGAAAATCGCGCCAGAATTGAAAATACTGTCAATAGAATTGTTTCTGAATTTTAAAAAAATAACACTCATTTAACATTATTGTCTCCTTACAAAAGTATAGGAATCTAGATAGAGATCCTATTCCAAAACTCCTTAACAAAATAAAATCGCCAACTGCCCGGATAGAATTTTACAATAGCATTTACCCTACAAACAATCAAAAAACAATAAATATTATAGTTATTACTGTTTCAACATTGTTCGATGCCAAGTTCTCACAGTAGATTTACAATAAAATTTCATGTAACTATAAATTTCACTGTTCAGCCAAAAACTGATGCAGTGCATTCACATTAAATATTACTGTTTTCGGGAAAAATGCATGGAGAAAAATTGATTTTTTTTTAATGTTAAGATACATAACCACCCCCCTTTTTCACTGTAAAAGTCTATTTTACATTGAAATTTACGGTAAAAACGTTAAAGTTTATTGTTTTTGTATTGTAGCATAACACTAAAACTGTTAATTATTGTAAAATTACTGACTGTCACAGTGAAAATCATGGTTTTGTTAATGTACATTTCTATTCGGGTGGATATATTTTTGATGGCTGGATCTTTTGGCTGTTCTAAAAATGCCGAACTAGTGCATATTTGCAACATCCTCAGTAGTCTAAACAGCCGTTGTTTTCGGAGCATCGCCGAGATGTTCCGTTTCCACCACGGACTCCGATACAGGCCGATAATTTGCAGGTTCCGCTACGATCCTTAGTTAGCAGGTTAACTTGCTTGAAATAATTCATAAGGAGTTTTCACCCATTGTTAAGATCAATATACCCACTGACATTACCTCATCGAGTAGTTGTGAAATGGATAAAAAGTACTCATTTTTTTTTATTTCAATTATAGAGGTTTTAACCTTAAGGTCATTCGCCTCTTCGGGTTAGAAAAATCTCTTAGGAAAAATTTCTAACTCTATGTGCGGGGTCGGGACTCGAACCCAGGTGCGCTGCGTACAAGGCAATCGATTTACCAATACGCTACGCCCACTCCCCAAAAGTACTCATTGTTAGAAACAAAAAAATACCCATTTTTTGACAGATTGAATAACTTCCGAAAATGGGCAATTTGAATACATAAAATGGGTAAATTTTTTACCGTGTTGAGGTGTGATAAACTTATTCAAGTGCAAAAGCTTTTGGATTGGACGTGCCAATTTTTTACCGTGTTGATGTCGAAAGGTTAAGAAACGTCACTTACAGCTGATTTCAGTGTCCAAAGCAAATCAACATAAATTTCTTTTTTTAACGATCATGATCGATCTCGCCAGCTGATTTTTTTAATAACTAACTAGTAAGTAGTAGAAATAGCACAATGTGCAACAAATTCTAGAATCTCAAAGATTATGCTAGATTTATTTTCAGTAGGTACGCAGCACCTGTTCTTCCATCGTAGATGTAGTTACAAATTCAAACCGCAGTCACTCGCACTGTAGCATAAACATTGTTTGGATATCGCTTCAGATGTATGTAAGAAAGATGTAAAAACATTTCATCGCACTTACGGACGAAAATGGATATACTAATTGAGCCGGATTGCTACAAAGTTTGTAGAATCTGCATGGAAAGCTGCGAGGATGACTTCGTATGCGTTTACGATGAATTCGAGGATAATATCCTCATGGACGTAATTGCTGAATGTGCCCGAGTTGAGGTATGCATTTTCTTACATTTAACCGCAGCAAATTGGCCTTTTTAAATATATTTTGCGTTGTCTATCCTATTACATTTTTACGATGCAGATTAGAAAAGACGATGCACTGCCACGAAATGCCTGCCGAAATTGTGCAGAATATATGATTATAGCCTATCATATTATACAAAAGTGTCGCGATTCCGATCAGACTTTGAGATCGATATTTAAACATGAAATCGATTTGAGCAGCAGAAAAGAAGAGCCAATTTTCGGAGTAACCGACATCCACGAAACGGATATCAACCCAGCGGAATATGCATTCCTTCTGTCAGATGCATACGACAAAATCATGTTGGAGGATGTCAAGGGTCTAATTGCGGCGGACGCCAATAATGGTTTAGTAAACGAATTTCACTGCGAGGATCATTACCAAAGTATGTTAAATGAGGATCACATTATAACCACACATTCCAGCCAAGAAATCCCTACTCCGGTTGAGACGCTCCAATTGGATTATTCGGAACTAGCGGGAACAGAGGAAAATAGACATCCAGAGTTAAGTCAACATGAGGCTCACGCGACTAAAAAGTGTTGTGGATGCAAAAAGATATTTGAAAATGAATTTGATCTGAAGAACCATTGCGACTCAGTCCACCTGAGTGAATCAAGCAACGCTCATGATGATACGAGACCGTTCAAATGTCCCGTATGCTATAAATCGTTCTCCAATCAGCAACTTTTGAAAGAACACCAGCGAAGTGTAATTCGAAAGTATTTCTGTCGACAATGTGGTAAAGGATTCATGACACAAGCGAACTTAGAAAATCATTTAAAGTGCCACGTGTCCTCGCGAGAAACCAGAAGGTGCTGTGGTTGTCGCAAAGATTTTAAAAATGATACGGAACTTGCATTGCATTCCAATGAAGTGCACAAACCGGAGCAGACTTTCGATCCTATCAAACCGTTTGAATGCAACATCTGCTATCGACGATATCCTACTCGAAAGTCCCTTGTAAGCCACAAGCGAATGATTCAACAGCATCAATGCTCTCACTGTGGTGAATTTTTTATGAAAAAACTTTTTCTATCTTTACATGAAAAGTCTTGTCATCCAAATGAACAAAAAGATGACAAGAAAAAGCGATGTTGTGGGTGTCGTTTAGAATTCCCAAATCAACATTCGTTGATAGAACATGCGATAGCTACTCATATCAATACTAATCCTGTACCGGTTGACCCGACGAAACCCTTTGAATGTAAAATCTGCACACGGCGTTTTCCCTCTAAATTGACTCTACGCAAGCATCAGAGAAAAATAAGTCAGGAGAAACGCTACTCTTGTGAAATTTGTGGTCGATCTTTCAATCGCGCCCATGATAAAGCGACCCACGAAACGACTCATTCCAATGAAATGCCCTACACGTGCCACATCTGTTCACGCCGATTCAAAAACAAACTCTACCTCAAAAATCACTTCAAGCTGCACGCAACTAGTGACTCGCGAAACTTTTCCTGTCACGAATGTGGTAAGTGTTTCCGAACGAAGGACCTGCTGAAAACTCATGCCATCAGTCATAGCGAGGAACGGAAGTATGCATGCCAGTTCTGTTCTGCGACGTTTAAGCGTGCCCAGTGCTTAAAGATTCACACCAAAGTGCATACACGAGAGAAAGCATTTGCTTGCACGGTCTGTTCCAAACGGTACGTTCAATCGTCCGATTTGAAGCGTCACATGTTGACCCATAATCCGGGCGAGGGCGGCAAGCCGTTCCAGTGTGAATACTGTCTGAAGCGATATCCCCGGAAGGATTATCTCAAAGTGCACATCCGGAAGCAGCACCTGGAGAAGGCCGATATGATTCTGATCGAAGAGGTGGCTCTTGAGTTTCAAGGAAATAGTGATGGAAGTGATTTTCTACTGATTTAATCGAAGCTTGAATTGTATTAACTGAATAAAATTAGTAATTTGGAATTGAAAACAATAATTTGAAATAGAAGCATCATATCTTCGTTTAACCGTTATGTGCCCGACCGGGTGCTCGGGTACCTATTCGGATTTCAATACATGAAATTGCAATGTTCTTTCCCAAGCTGGGAATTAGAGTATCACAAAGCAAAGCTCTTGAGGAAATAAAATCGATACAGTTAGCGGAGGCCTCTGTGTTTTTGTACACCATAATAAACCCACAGCGTACGCAGGTACCAGCCTATCCCAACTAGAGATCTATGTCGGCCATTTTTAAATCTCTATGTGATGAGTTGTCATGATGGTTGATGATGGAAGTATTGTTAATGAACTCGATAGAACAGATAACATCATAAAGGAAGATTAGTCAATTCGTAGATATACGTATTAATTATATCTATTATATGATTTGACTCACGATTAGTACCGAAAATAAAAATATATACCGCGAAAACAACTTGTTTGATTGAAATGGTGTGCTCTGCAATGTTGTGCACAAATAGTTTACCAATCCAACAATTTCCTTTTAGAAAAAGTCCAATAAGTTATAAAAAATTAAATCTAAATATCCGTTCATCCTGTAACCATTATGCAGATATCCATTATACCAAGAACCGATAAACCGTCATCTTAAATTTTCTGAAGACTATTCTAATTATAGGCTCCAGGTCAATTACGAAATTTAATTTATTTAAATATTTTCTGTTAAAAACTCCATTTTTTGTAGTTACATTCCAGGACTAATTCAAATTCAAATGGTTTATAACTTGCGTCCAGGGTTTCTTTCCTCAAAACAAAATCCAACATTGTATTTAATCTTCACATTTTATTCTCGTGTAAACCCAGAAAATTCATCGAAAAAGACCGCGCGTCTACTCTAAATAGTTGAGATCAACTTCTTCTTCCCCGGCTATATCATGCTCTTCACAATTCACCCCAAAAATGAACTCCGTCTCCGCATATATCTGTTGCTTCGAATTCTTCGATACCGTTTGAACTGTTCCGGCAACCAACTGTTTCGGTAGATGCGTTTTCTGGTGCTTCTTCAGTGCGGATGTAGTAACATAGGACGTTCCACAAGTCAGGCACTTGTGCGGTTTGATTTTAGTATGAATGCGCTGATGCACCAGCAGGTTGGAAGAATGTGTGAAACTTTTTTGGCAATAGCGGCACTGGTACGCTTTAACACCGCTGTGCATGTTCATGTGCTCCTTGTACTTGTGCTGGTAACCGAAAGCCTTAGGACACAATTCACACTTGTATTTACGTATATTCTGATGTATCACTTCGATGTGCCTCTTGAGGATGGTAGCCGTTGCAAATTTGTTATCGCACTGCTGACACTGGTACATTTTATAATGATTGCGATAGTGCGACCACATCAACTGGTACGAAGGTGCCACATAGTGGCAGTCAGCCTCCTCACACGGTCTCGGATAGCTAGAGGAGTCCTTCAATTTCTTGGGCAGGATATCTGTTTTAGTGGTGTACATCGGATCATTCGGGAAATGCTCTCGCATATGAACACGCAAATCTGTGGCGTTTGTGTAGTGCTTCTTGCATACCGTGCAAGGATATCCCGACTCATCTTCGCATTGCTGTTGGATGTGACGCATTTTATGCTGTCGAAAGTTGGATTCGTGATTAAAACCTCGATTGCAGTAAGGACACACAAACGGACGATTATCAGCGTGTATTTGTTCGTGACGACGCAGTAGAGTACCCGTTTGAAATGTCTTGTTACATGTTTTACATTTATACCGCTGCATTTCTCGAGCTTTGTGAGCCCGTGTATGCTTTTGGAATTTTCGAATTTCGTTGAATACCTGACCACAAATATCGCACGTGAATCCTTCGGTATTGCGGGAATGGGCATTCCGAGTGTGATCATAGAGTGGAGGATAGGAACGAAACCGCAAAGGACAATGTGAGCACTCATAGCTGAATCCATGCGATTCAAAGTGTTTATTGAGTTGTACCAAAGTTTTGATTTCTATCGGATTTACTCTAGTACTACATTTCACGCAATTGTATGGCAGCATAATTTTATGACTGACTAAATGGATGTCGAAAAGATCGTTGTTCTCGTAAATTGTGTTGCAAATGTAACATTTGTTAGGAATTGTTTCAATTATGTCCAACTTTGGAACAGCCTTCAACCTTTTTTGTGTTTTATCAGGCTGAAAGCCTTCTGCCGCTTCTAACCTCACCGGAACAGGTTCCTCGAATCCTTTGAAGTCTTCCTCAGCATCACTGCAATATTTCGATAGCGCATCGTAATTTCCTATGATTTGTTCAACCTCAAATCGATCTCCCGTTTCAAGAGTTTCAATCTTAATATCGATCAACTGCTCCTCAAATATTGGTTCATCTACTAAAATAGCTGATTGATACTCGTCGTTGTCCACCTTCTCCACATCCATGTCTTGATCCAGTTGTTCAATCTCCATCGACGCACACTCATCATTTTGCTCTTCTAGTACTTGAGCTGGCTCTGAAATCCCATCGCTGTAGTAGGGCAAATTGAGTGACTTTAAGTCCTTCGCAGTTATTTTTCCTTTATTTTTACATTCGAAGAGCACTGATTGACACTTCATCAATTCTTGTTGAAAACTATAGAGATAATCTACCTTTTTAATGCAGCTTGCACACACGTTTCTTGGGAAAAATGCATTTTTATCAAACTGGAAAAATCAACGATGTATTTACATTTGCAAGTGTGGTATTAGAAATCAGATAATCTTACTTCGACTCGGAATGTGGACCAGATCATTTCAGTTAACAGTATATCTCCGATTCGCGCCTTAAACAGAGGGAGTGTCTCTTGTGACCGTCGTAAACACAGGCGGCATAGTCTAATTGCCATTATTTACCAAAATTATGCAACGTTATTATAAATTATCTTAAACCAAACAACCGAATTCATGAAACGAACTACAAACATTTAGGATGCAAAAAGTGACAACTGACATTTCTTGAGTAATTTTTCAAATGGACGTATGTAACATTTGGTGGAAACCGAGAAAAACGGGTTTGAAGTTTCCAGCGGAAATTTTTAAATCCTATTTCACAAATACTGGAGAAATTGCAGCATCGATTTTACATATAACATTGTTTGCCCCACTTTTTTATGTAACGTAACATTTCTACACGTTTTATGCGTGTATCATGTAAAAAAAGAGAAAAGAAATTGATACGTCATTTCGATTTGTTGAATGTATCATACACCGTCATAATCGTCGTCTTGAAATATATGTTGTTAGATACGTCAAGTCAAATTCTCGCTTGGGTTTTCAAAAGGTCGTAAGCGACAAAATTAGGCAAACTTAGTTATCTACTCCATACAACTCTTTTCTTGTATGTCTATCGTAACACACAAACAGGATTCCCCAAAAACGATTTTAAACCACATTATTAAATAAATTGTAAAACGTCGTACAAGTTTAATCCATCATATTTTTTGAAATGTAGTATACGTCCTTGTGGTTTCACGCGGTCCTATGTACAACTGTATTAGCATCACGCGCGTATCAAACGGACGTAAGTGACGTTTATTTTATTATTTTTGCATCTGTACATAAACTTATAGCAAAAGGTCATATGTATAGTTTTTTTAAATTCTTTGTGTAGATTATCATACGACAACCCCGTTATTAGAATCATCCACGACGTACAATATGAAGCGATCATAATAGAACTGATATATAGAAACAACACAAAAGAAATACTTCTCGCGTATTGATTAAATAGCATGCACAAAGATCAACATTTAATTTGCCTACTCGTGACTGCCGTTACTAAAAAGGGTTATAATTGTTGCTGCTATCATGTCAAACGACACGTAACAGAAATTACACGAAAAATGCGTTTTATAATTTATATAAAAATCTTGTACAAATTTTAACAAACAAGAAAATTTTACTTACTATAGAAACGGTTGTACGTCATTTCCCGGTTTACCATTCCCCGGAATACCACTTCCCGGAAAACAATTTCCCGGAATGTACCATATCCCGGAATATCGTTTCCCGGAATGTACCATTTCCGGGAAAACCATTTCCCGGAATGTATCATTTCCCGGAAAAAACCATTTCGCGGAATACCATTTCCCGGAAAATAAAAAAAACTCGTACTTCACCGACCAAACTTATTTTTAGAAGACCTGCTATGCAGCTAATTGTGTTGTAAAAGATTTTACCTACTTCAGAACATGAAAAGTTGTTTGAAAATATTTTCAATTTTTTTTATCTTGAGTGGTAATTGTGGTAAAAAAACAAGATAGCGACAAGATTGCAAAACTATCATTCTAAAGATTTAATCTTTTCGATTCCAAGATGTTAGGACAATTTATTTAAATTGATCATTATATGAACAGCTTACGAACTACTTTTGGTTTTGAACCAAAAAGAAACTTGGAGATTTAAAAAAAATTGAGTGGGGAATAAAAAGCATCCAAATGGATGGGATATCAACGAATTAAATGAGTACCAAAATAAAAACAAATACTTTCCAATTTTCCCACCGCAGGTAGTGAAGAGGTGAATAAATTTCATAAATTCATGACCGTCTAATTCCTGATTAACAGGCCCTATATTTTGCCTCATATTTGTTCCAAATTTTGCGGATTCAATTAACATGGTATATTTTCAATTCTTTTACTATTTCGAATCGATTCCTTCGCGTGGTAATCTTCGGTGAAAAGCATAATACACCACTGTAGAATTTTTAAGATTTGGAAATTTTGTTATTGAAATAAAATGATATAATAGAAAATGGAAGGCGAACAGAATACCTAATTGTATATATTATTAATTCTGTCCTATCGTTTTTAGGTAAAGTCCAAGCGCACTAAAAATTTCAAACGCGTTTTTTCAAATCCACTTCAAACTTTGAAATATTCACAGCATATTTTAAATTATTTTCTCCAGCGACGTACGAAGGATTTTAGTTAATAAATTATGTCTGTATCGATTTTCTTGGCCATTTTCAGCAAATTTAAGACTAAGAGAAACGAAAGCAATGAAATTGAAAGACGGGTAGATATTCTATAAATGATGAGGCGCTGATTTTAATATTTTCAGCGTTTCGCGTAAAATTAAAATAGCGAAAAAATCCTACGTAAGTCATTTGCTGTCGTTCTAAGGAATCGAAAAAAAACTTTAGTTTTTGACACTAGGTCAAACATTACAGGAGATAGTGTAAATTCGTAACGATCAATTTAGAACGCCTCGAAATGCGGCCATCTTTGAAATTGAAAAGGCAATATTTTCCACACCGTTGGCAACATTTTTATGATAACCAATACCAGTACTCTAAAAATGCCCTGAATACGTTGATTGATTTTCACGAAGATTAGGTAAAAGGTAATGAAAAAATAAAAATATTTCCTAAAATTTAGTCATAAATATTCCTGGAACCATTGAAATTTTATAGATTGTGAATGTATTTGTCTGAGATGCCGCCTTCTTTTAAATATGCATTTTTCTTTGGAATTTTGTGTAGAATGTTATTTTAATCTATATGAAGTTTCTCTGAAAATATTCTTGGACTTTCATTGATTTTTATTCTCAATAATATTTGTTTACAGTAACAGTGCATTGAAAACTTCTTCAGTTATTTTAAATTTCACTTCGTATTAAAAATTTCTATGTGAATTAGCCTTCTTTGGAACAATAATAAATCAATGGAAATAATTTTAGAACTTCATTGATTTAAATACAATAACTACAATGAAATCGATTTGGCTTCTTTAAAATCTTCGTAGCATATTATTGAAATGCTATTAATTTTAAATTAAATTACGACCTTCTTTGATATCGCCTTCTTTTTAGCATAAGCTATTTTCTGAACCTCTAAAATCGAAATAAAAAAATAATGATTTCATATAAAATTATATATGCATGAGAATTAGTTTTTCAAATTCATTAACATGATCAGCGAGCAAAGACAAGCTGTGAAGGGAACCAAACAAATATTTGAGTAGCAACATAGTTCTAAATGCAAATGTTCTTAAAGTACTTCAGATTTCAATAGTATAACAAATTGCCGAGAAAAAGTACGTTCCGGGAAATGGTACATTCCGGAAAATAGTATTCCGGGAAATGGTACATTCCGGGAAACGATATTCCGGGAAATGGGACATTCCGGGAAATGATATTCCGCGAAATAGTACATCCCGGGAAATGGTTTTCCGGGAAATGATATTCCGGGAAATGGTTTTCCGGGAAGTGGTATTCCGGGAAACGACATACAATCATAGAAACAATTTGTTTTCCAAAGTTGGATCTGGTGTTTTAAGCGTATTTCGCTTTGACTAAATTACAAATGATACAACTGGAATGTGAAACCAACTTAAATTGTAAACGGTGGGCTTTGAATATTTTCAAGATTCAGGTAATGTAACTATCGATTGTCTTGCTGAAATGAGACACGCAAAAACGCACTAACCCATTCAACAGAACTCCTAATGCTGGCCTCATTAACAGGCAAATAGCGCTCGGGTCGACTTTCCACCGAATTCAAAAGCAACAATTTGTTTCTTCCGGTAGCTGTTGATCCTTCCAGATCTTCTGGAGAGTTATCAATAAGACTTCCCGGTCAGGCACTGACGTAAATATCGATATTTTTGTTATTTTAACATGTCGTAAGCCGACAACAGGAAAATATCGTATTGGATCTGCTCATCGATACAATACGATGGTCATCCATCTCATTGTGCACAAAAATATCACGTTCTCTGGAAGGTAAATTCATTCTTGTTTAGCATTTCCGAGTAGATAAATGCACGATGAGTAATATTCAACTTACCAAAATATTTGTAATAGAAAATGATTTATGCCAGATGCTCCGAAATAGCTTCATACATACGAACCGGGTATGCCGTCACTTTTGCGATCTAGATACAAGAAAGCAAATCTTATACACTCAAAAAAATTATCACTTACCAATCACATGCAAAAACATATAAATCGACACAGATCTTTCAATAGGGCCAAAGTCGCAATGTACTCAAATGGAGAAAAATCAGTTTCAATACACGGCGATGCTTTTCTAAATGTAGTTTTTATTGTAGGTATAAATTACTTTATGACCATGTTTTTCCGGAAGCATCTTTGGTTAAACCTTATGACAATATAACAAAGAATTTAATTCCTATGTGCTTTTAGTGGGTAGAAACTAAAAAAATGCTTACGCCCAATTTGCATCCCAGTCGTGATTTCGCCCTTCAGCAACCACCATTTGCGGAAGGGCTAAACGGTGTACATAATTTTCAGAAGGGCGCGGTAAAAGGGCTAAACTGACTCTGTCTTGCTGGGTAGGGCTGGGTAAATGGGCGAGCTTGACAGTATACTTTTTAATAGGGCTCAGCAAATGGGCGCATAGAAACCCAATGTAAATGATAGGGCGCGTGCATCTTTTCTTCGAATTTCATGAAAATATCGAAATATTCGAATGTTTATGTGCAACAACTATCGAGTAGACATGATCCTAGTAGATATTGCTTATCATTTATATAATAGAACCGCCGTTTAAAGAATAATTTTGTGAATAATAACCGTACGCCCGGTTCTGTCAAAAAATGTAAGTTTAGCCTTTATATTCCATATGAGAAGAAGGGCCTAAGTCGAAATCTCGAAGAAAATGCATGTTTCGCCGTTTTGTTTTCTTTAATTATAAATCGAACTAAAAACCATTTTAACTAATTTTCACCTCAATCTTGTAGTATTTTTGTCGCATAATGTCATAATAGCGAAAACGCAGTTTGTTTACATTTGCGATTTAAGCCCTAATGAAAGATCTATGTCGAAATATTTTCCATAACACTTTTCACGTAAATATTACATGATTCACACATAGAAAACTTTGTTGTCAATCTAATTAAAACCAGTGTCGACTGCATGTATATATTAAGTGAAGTTCATTTCTCTTCCATAGGAAATTCACATACTTTCTAGAATAAATCCATATATTTTTATGTGATTTTCATGTGATTAATAGCTGAATTTAAAATAGCATTCAAATGCCTTTCTTATGTGTTTAAAAACAGTGGAAGATGATGAATAAATAAATTGGCATGGAATTTTATTGTAATGCATCTTATATTTACATGTTTTGTTTATAATTAATAGCATTCGTATAATTATCAACAAGTAGAATCGGTTCTCTTACCATGCATCCTTCGTGTTGAGAAAATCATCAAATTCGTCGCAGTTTTCGTTGGTTCCTTTAATGCTTACAGCTCGTTTCCGTTTCCGCATTCTGCAATATAATTTCGTTTTATTTTTATTGCTCATTTTGTACATTCGATTGAATTTAAGTTTAAATACCTTCAGAAAGGGGTTCGAGTATCTCCGATCGTAATTCCTTTTCCTTGAGCTGTTACTATACGGAAACTTTATTGAAACTGTCAACTTTTTTTCACATTGTATATTCACAAAATATTCATGTTCTCTACACATAACACGTAAGTATGTGACAATCACATAGAATGTATGTATAGTATACTTGAAAGTCATTGATATAGTTTTTGAAGTTCATCAATGTAGGTATGAATGTTATTAGCTGCACATGAATATAATGTGATTGGTATTTTTTAATATTTACGTGCTTTTTCACTTAAAATTGATATGATTATTTGGCTCAGTGATATTCTAGACGGTAGCAATTTCTTTCAAGAACAAACAATTCGACACAGATCTTTCATTAGGGCCTAAGTCGCAATGTACTCAAATGGAGAAAAATCAGTTTCAATATTCGGCGAAGGTTTTCTAAATGTAGTTTTTATTGTAGGTATAAATTACTTTATGACCGTGTTTTTCCGGAAGCATTTTTCGTTAAACCTTATGACAATATAACAAAGAATTTAATTCCTATGTTCTTTTAGTGGGTAGAAACTAAAAAAATGCTTACGCCCAATTTGCATCCCAGTCGTGATTTCGCCCTTCAGCAACCACCATTTGCGGAAGGGCTAAACCGTGTACATAATTTTTAGAAGGGCGCGGTAAATGGGCTAAACTGACTCTGTCTTGCTGGGTAGGGCCAACGACACGACTAGACACTTGTATTCCAAAACTGTATCATGAATATGACTACCCCTCAGTGACTCAGGTAACTGGTAATGTCCAATTTGATATTTCATGAGAAAATTCATGAAACTAGCAGCCCTGATGGGTTTGTTATTTATTTCAAATAGTTACCATCGCAGTCCCTGGTTACGCTGGGGAAAATAAACAAACTCGTAGTTTTACAGCGGAACGGAATCTTTCCGTTAGTCCTTGCCTTAGTTTTTCTTATTTTTAATTTAGTTTAAAGCAAAAAATGTAATAAACGTGGAATTACTAAACAGGAAATGTCCATGAAGAAGGATATAGTACAAAGATATATACGGTAGGAGTTTGTCAAAATAGCATCGAGTAAAAACTTTTGATTATAACAATCATTTTCATTCACAGCAAAAATTGATATTTTGCCTATCTTGTCTTCTACGAAAATCAAAAAAACACGGGACGCTCATCTTCAGTACACAATATCCTCTGGGTGTACGATTTTCTTATGTTTGACACGAACGAGTAAATCAGGGCGTCTTCGCCTCACCAAATCGGTATAGTTTTAAGGCGAAACAAGTTATTATCCACATTCATTGGCAGTTGTTGGATTCGGTTTGAAACAATGTTGAATCCACAAAGCAGAATAACAGATGGCACTAAACGAAATCAGTGTATTGCTCTACTTTGCGAAGCATATTTTATTCGGAAGGTAGTCGCATTCCCAAACTTTCTAGGCAGAGAAACGGTTATACTTTAAAATACATAGTTTCATGAAATGTTACTCAATGAAATAAATATTGCGATTTTATCTATTGCAGATTCTATAACATCGATATCCTTGTCTAATGTCTCCTTGTAACGTGGAAAACTGAAAGGCTGTGCTTTCTGACAACTGGATGGCCTTTCCGCCATTTTTTTGTAAGTCAATCAAAACTCGACCTGGTGTGGTCTGCTACGCGAGCAGGTGGCAGCTTCCTCGTATGTTATCGTTATCCCAAACTGTCTTCGAAGACAGCCTGTAAAAAAAAATATTGTGTTGATGAACGTAAATTAAAGATTAATTCCGAGGGGCTTAGTGCGTCTTCAATACGACGCTGAGCCAAAAGTTGTACTTAATTAGTTAATTTAAGTACCATAAAGTATATTAAGTACCACCAATATTTAAAAAGTGCGTACCAAATTCATTGTAATTAAATTACAGAAGATTTCAAGTACAGCGCATTTGTACTTTAAATACGCGAAATATTTAAATTACCGTCAATGTGTACTTTAAATACTTTAAGTATTTAGACAACGACATTAATTACATCAAGTATTCTGGTTGCAGTTGAAAATCGAAATATTGAACTAGCGCCTTTCGTTTTTCTCCCATTTGCCGAGCGGGTAACTAATGCGCATCTTATGTACATGCTAGAAAATCAACTTGCCCATCACCTACATCAGTTGCGCTATAGTTGCGCACGCTGAAAGTAGGAGAGAAATCGAAAGGTGCAAGTTCACTATTTCAATTTACAACTGCAACCTGAATCTTATTAAATATAACAGAATTTTTTTTAAATATTTTTATTAATTAAATATGTCGGTATTTTCAATACGATGCACTCAAACCTGCTTATACTTGCCCCTTGATTAATTAAGCAATCCACCACGTTTGTTTGACAATTCAGCAAGGGGTTTTGTCAATAAGTTTGCTTCTGCGAACAGAAAAATCCCTTCCGACGACCATGCTTCGTTAGCCCGATTCGTTTGATGCTGGATCGAAACGGCGATTTTGTCGGACATCGCGCCCACCCAAGTTACGTCAGAAAAGAAATAATCAGCTGATCAGAAATGTCTCATGGAATGCCTAATTCCCCGTCACAGCATTTCATTTTGTACCCAAGCGAGTTGCATACGACTTATAATTACACTATGACCTACCAGTCACCCCCCCCCCCCCCCGCGTTGATGTGCATTTGATAGATCGTCGCTGTTGTGCTATCTTATGACAAACGCCATTTTGGGGTAAACTGAGTTAGATATGCAACATTACTAATCTGAAAATTCTCTACAAAATGGCGTTTTCAGAATTTTGAAATTTTGCTTGGTTACTGAGGTATAGCGAAAAAAGTGATGAGAAATTGTCAGTTTTTTGCTTTAAATCACTGTATCTTGGGATTCGCTTAAGTAATGTAGAAGTTTTAGATGTTTTTATATGTAAAAATGTCTGAGGAACACAATGGCATAATAATTTTCAAAATAAAAATACATGTATTGCGAGAAATATGCAGTTTTACTTTTAAATTGGCAATATTTCATGTTTGGCAACACTGTAATTAAAAATTACTATTTTTTCTAGATTGCTTGCTCAATTTCTTTCAAAATGCATCTCATCGATTGTTTCTAGGCCGAATAAAGCCGAATATATTAATAAAAGTTAATAATTGATGCTTTTTTTCTATGGAAAATTTTCCATGCACAATTATGACACGCCATACAAATTTTGCCATCAATACACGCCTACGACACGTGTAAGTGCGACTTTTGTTTACATTCATAGTGAAAACTCGCAACATAGTCAACCGAACTTCGTGATATTTGAGAGTTTAATATGGAATAGATGGAAGCATTAATTGTCTTCTTTGAATTGTTTTTACCATTTTTAAATTTCAAGATATTCAATCTCAAACTTTAAAAATCGTTTTTCTCGAAATGTGCTAAATGGCGCTTGTCATAAGATAGCACAACAGCGACGAGATGAAGTCGAAAAAAATCACAATACAAATATAACAGATAAATATTGTTTAGTTTTCATCCGAGAGACAAATGGGACTGGTATGCGGATACTTTTCTTATGGGACTCATATGAGTTGATACATTTTTTGAATAAATCAATTTTCAGTGCATTTTCGATAGTACCATAAAAATGAGACCGAACCCTGAGATGAACTAAAACCTGATGAAAAAATCATATCATAGCGGGCTACAGTTTCAACCGTAGTTTGTGGATAAGTATTCAAACGACGACTCTGGCTGATTTGAATCTCGATTGACCACGGCTTCATTTCGTACGTCTTACACTGTTATAATCGGCCGAATAAATATAAATCATTTAACAGGAGTTAGTTTTAAATCTCTGTATGACACAAGCAAGTGGATCACCGGAGAAAGCTCCCGCCGAAATAACATTTCCCAGCAACCACCATTTTCCTAAGACATTCTCCCGAGGCTTGACAATTTTAGGTCTTTCTATTCCAGACAAATATACTAGAAGATATTTATTTCACCTTCGTCAGAGAGGTGAAATTTATGGTAGATTTCGCGTGACTTCTACTGGGTAAGACATTCATTGTAATCGAAGCGACCGTTCCTTCCAGTGAGCCTATAATTAGCACTAGAAAGTACAAATCTGAATTTTAATCAGTTTAATTACAATTCATTTGTTTCTTTTTACGAGACTGTGTCTGCGCCGTTTTATCGTTGACTAGTACTGTAACCTTATAGCCTGTGTACAAGTTTTGCAGCAGCGCACGAGTTGCATTTTCATATATGTATTCCTGGTTATCGTTTGGCAATTTAACATACAAGCTTCCGATTTATCGCAGTACCCGATACCGGCTATCTGTTCCAGTAAATCCAATCAAATTACTGCCATCCGGAAACCTCGGTCCTATTCCCGATTGAATATGCGAAAAGGTTCAATAGGAAAACTAAATTAATCACAAAAACCAAAATAAGTTACCATAAAAAATATGCTAATGAACTATTTCCGTTTGGACCAACTAGAAATTTTGCAAATATGTAATAATGATTTGAAACGCGAATCAAATAGAACAGATAAATTTTTTTTTTAAATGAGTTAATTTGTTGAGTTGATGTAAACATAACAAGGTTGCTATGCAAAAACTAACAATCAAACAAAGAAGTGTTGCTGGAGAAATTATTGTTTTGATGGCATCGAGGGGCAACTCAACTGGTGGTAAATGGCTTGAGCATCTTTTCTTCAAGATATTACACTAACTGTCTGGTCGTGTCGTTGGTAGGGCTGGGTAAATGGGCGAGCTTGACAGTATACTTTTTAATAGGGCTCAGCAAATGGGCGCATAGATACCCAATGTAAAAGAAAGGGCGCGTGAATCTTTTCTTCAAATTTCATGAAAATATCGAAATATTCGAATGTTTATGTGCAACAACTATCGAGTAGACATGATCATAGTAGATATTGCTGATCATTTATATAACAGAGCCACCGTTTATTCTTTTATTTGTGAATAATAACCGTACGCCCGCTTCTGTCCAAAAATGTAAGTTTGGCCTTTATATTCCATATGAGAAGAAGGGCCTAAGTCGAAATCTCGAAGAAAATGCATGTTTCGCCGTTTTGTTTTCTTTAATTATACATCGAACTAAAAACCATTTTAACTAATTTTCACCTCAATCTTGTAGTATTTTTGTTGCATAATGTCGTAATAGCGAAAACGCAGTTTGTTTACATATGCGATTTAAGCCCTAATGAAAAATCTATGTCGAATTCACGGAATAAAAAAAACTATTTAATAACAGTGATCTTCTAGGTCGTATCGGCAAGAAAAAAACGTAAACAAAAAACAGTCCATTCGACCTTTTCACTTATCGATCATGAATCGACCAAAGGGCCGAAGTCGCAATGACATCGAATCGAGAAAAATAGCTTTGAAAATTCGGTTCAGAAAATTAAATCGTATTTTAACAGTGTTTGCATACTGCGCCTTCAAATGTATTGAAACACTTTGAAACAATACTAGTTTTCGGAAGCATAACTAAAATATTTTATATAATAACGTTTTCGTTGATAAAATTGAAAACAGATTATTTCGCCGAGTGTTGTTATGAAATGTTGATTAGGCCATTTTTGAGTCGCCCTCTTGTTTTGACGACTCTCAATTTCGCCCTGCAATGTCGCCAAAAAACAAAAATCAAATGTGGCTTTCGCCGTGCTCGCTGGAGGGGAAAATTTGTTATTCCCCCTGGGCGTAACAAGCACTTGGTTTTTGTTTGGGGCGATTTTGTTTACGGACCTTGTAAACAATGATGCTGTCAATTTCGCCTGTATACACTACCTTAGTAATGCAGAGGCGTAACCCGCCTGGCTTTTTGTTTACAGTTGAAAGTCGGATTCGCCGTTTTGTTTTTTATTGATTTTCATGAAGTGTGAAATATTTATAAATGAGTTTTTATATTTTTTATAAAGTATTTTTACTCCTCTTTCAGATATTAATCAAATCTCTGTTTGTGTACATTTGTTAGTTTCGCCCATTTGTCGGTTCACGATCGTTATATTTACAACTCGCGTATGAGCTGAAATAGAGGGGAAAAAGATTATTGACATTCCGACATATACTCTTAAATCGATTTCTTCACTTTCTTTTATAACTTGGTAAAACATCGAACGCACTCTTTCGGAGAGTAGTGGAACATTGAGTTATGGCTACAAGAGGTAACTCAACTTAAAATTGTATTGTTTTGTAATTACAGATTAAATCCGATTTTTCAATAGTCGTAGGTGCACTCTTGTCCAGAAATCGGCCCGAAGTGCTACGACGTATGTGAGTTATTTACAAGAAAAAGGACGTATCGTGAGCTAGCAAAACGTCGTATGGACAGCAAAAGGTCGTATTGCCAAATTATGCTTAAAATTCATATTAAACGTTGCTATTTCTTTTCAAATGTATAACACTACTAAGGCGCACGGTCAGGCTATACTTTATACGCCCTTTATGTTATTTAAAAAGGGTTTATTTTTTAAATAGGAATTAAAAGTATACTCGCAAAACTTCAAACTTAGTTTTCTCCGTTAGAGCTAATTGTCAATAGGTCGTTTTGAAAACTCACCCGGGAATTGGACTCTTTGTAATTTCTGAAAGTAGTCTAATGGTTTTTACGATTCTTTGAGCGTTATTTTTATCAAATTTGAACATAGTGTTAAATATAAGCAAATTTCGAGTACTTTTTCAAATAGACGTATGAGATTTTTGGTAGAAACCAAGAGAAATGGAAAACATCAGTTTCTTGCGTAAACTGTTAACTCCTATTTCAAAACTACTGGCAAAATTCCTACATCGATTTCACATTTTCATTTCATTTTCGCACCATTTTACGTAAAGTAATCGTTTTAACTTGTTGTTGCGTGTATTATGTTAAAATTGAGAAAAAAAAATCATTATACGCCATTTTGATTTCTGGACTATATCATACACCGTTAGATTCGTCGTTTTGATATTTATGATGTATGATACGTCAGTCGGATTAGACTGTTACTAAATTCTGAAAACAGTTACGTCGTTTGGTTTTTACTATTCTTTGAGCTTTAAAATTATTAAATTTGAAAATAGTATAAATATAAGCAAATATCTGGTACAGTTACACTAATTGATTTGCTTGCTCAAAGTGCACTGGAATAATATCCGACTTGAAAGTGACGTCCTCACATTCTCAACAATATAAGTGAGTTTATGATAATCTCTCCGTTGCACTCTGGATGCACATATTCTTCCGCGAACTAAAAATCAGTTAGGTGATGTTGATCATCACTCCTGTATGCTTCTCGTAATGCAGTGCTTCAGCTTGGCAATAACCATTTCGATCTTCGGCACGGCACGAGAACAGTAAGTCAGCTTACGAACAAAGTACATATGTTTCGCTATGTAGACATTTATCAATGGAGAACAAAATCTACGAAAAGTACTAACGTAACTAAACACGTCATATTTCTCTTCTTTTGGATACGTCAAACTCGTCTTGGCCACACTCTAACCCAGTCACCATGGCAAGCAGAAAGTTCCCAGTAAAGCTCAGCCGGAATTGAACTGGAATTCTGGCTGGTTCCAGTTCGTACACGGGCTCCAGTGACACAACCGATTCTAACTAGAATCGGTTGTGTCACTGGAGCCGGAATACGAACTGGAACCAGCCAGAATTCCGGTTCATTTCCGGCTGAGCTTAACTGGGTTAGCAAAAGTTGAGCAAAGCGAAATTGATTCTGGCTTGTCAGTATTTTGGGCGATTTGTGCGTGAATTCTGGCAAAGAATTCGTTCAAATGCAACAACCATTTTTAACAGAAGCGGTTAAACTACCCACTCACCAAATATTGTGACAGACTGTTCTGCTAGATTTCTGTAAGTCTTGGTTTGGCAGCCCTGTCAGATTTCTGCGCGCATCTAATCGGGTTAGTTGAACTAGGGCGAACTCGGTTTCGCTCATTTTCTAGCAAATTTTGACAGGAACCGAGCAAAACCCTGGCATAACTCGGACATAAACCGTGCAAAGATCCTGGCAATTCTTACCTGGTAGAATTTCGCACGAATCGAGCTAACCATCTGATAAAGATGAGGCAGGTAGCGTACAGAAATCTCAGCCGTACATTCCTGGCTGGATTCTGGCTAAAAGTGAGCAGCATCGGTTAGTTTAACCGCTTCAAACTCGTCTTGGCCACACTTTAACCCAGTCACCATGGCAAGCAGAAAGTTAGCAAAAGTTGAGCAAAGCGAAATTGATTCTGGCTTGTCAGTATTTTGGGCGATTTGTGCGTGAATTCTGGCAAAGAATTCGTTCAAATGCAACAACCATTTTTAACAGAAGCGGTTAAACTACCCACTCACCAAATATTGTGACAGACTGTTCTGCTAGATTTCTGTAAGTCTTGGTTTGGCAGCCCTGTCAGATTTCTGCGCGCATCTAATCGGGTTAGTTGAACTAGGGCGAACTCGGTTTCGCTCGTTTTCTAGCAAATTTTGACAGGAACCGAGCAAAACCCTGGCATAACTCGGACATAAACCGTGCAAAGATCCTGGCAATTCTTACCTGGTAGAATTTCGCACGAATCGAGCTAAACATCTGACAAAGATGAGGCAGGTAGCGTACAGAAATCTCAGCCGTACATTCCTGGCTGGATTCTGGCTAAAAGTGAGCAGCATCGGTTAGTTTAACCGCTTCTGCCAGAAACAGTTGTTGCATTTGAACGAATTCTTTGCCAGAATTCTCACACAAATCACACAAAATACTGGCAGAAACGCTGCCCGAATCAATTTCGCTTTGCTCAAGTTTTGCTAAATTTGCTTGCCATGGTGACTGGGTAACCGAAGCTGCTCGCTTTTAGCCAGAATCCAACCAGGGATGTACGACCAGGATTTCTGTATGCTTCCTGCCACAACTTTGTCAGACGTTTTGCTCGATTCGGGCTAAAATTCTACCAGATGGGAATTGCCAGGATCTTTAAACGGTTTATTTCCGAGTTCCCACTGGGTCGTCCAAAAAAATGTTTCAAAATCGTTCAATACGGGTCCAACGATGGACGTTTGTTGAACGGTTATTTGGACGTTGTCCAAATTGGTCCAACGGACGTGCTTCATTGGACGATTTTGAAACCAACCGTTCTTAGAGGGTTGTGCTCGATTCCTGTCAGAATTTGCCAGAAAACGCGAGCGAAATCGAGTTCACCCTATTTCAGTTGACCCGACAGGATGTCTATTTTTTTATTAAAAAAAATACGGCTCATGAATTGTTTTTTAGCGTTACAGGAAATGTGAGTTATTTGAACAATATCTCTCCAAATTTTCATTGCAAAATATTGAAAATTGGGCGAGTGACAATGAATCTTCAGGAGGCGCCTCAAAAAATGTGGTGTGCACGATTGCTTAAAATCTCCTGGGCCAATGGTAAACGGAAGCACAACGGGTCGACACACAATTCATTGGAAGCGGAACAAACGGTATAACGAAAGCGATTTATTCTGTGATCACTCACACCGCTCATGTACGATTCATTTTGTACGAGTACCAAAGTGCCATCTTAACCACAATTGTATATACTGCATTGTTTTTCACCGACTGCCCTGTAAAGTTCGGCCGGAAATGAGCTGGAATTCTGGCTGATTCCAGTTAGTAATCCGGCACCAGCGGCACAACCGATTCTAACTAACCGATTCCGACTCAATCGGTTGATGCATTTGAGCTGGAATTCATACTGAATCCACTCTAAAGTCCAAACCAGTTCCGGAATGGTTTGACTGGGTAGATGTATAACCATGTCACTGAAGAAAGTGTGAGCCGGCTAGCGAACGGCATCATCAGAAAAATATGAGAATTTCTTGGAAATAACGATGGTTGATTTGAATCAGATATTTTCATGGTCTTTTGTATCATGTATATTGTAAATTGAATTCATTTTCTTGCCATAACAATTGAAATTCAGAATGTATTTTGCGTTGCGTGTAAAACGTCAAAGCCCTGTAAGAAACTAGCTCTGTATCCAACAAAACATAGTACGAAGTGGATCGGCGCAAGGCGTTTGTTGGACAGACTTGTTTACTAGGGAGTGTAAAATTGATGCAAAAATGGACATTAATGGCATTTTTGCTTGATCCCGAGCTGAGTCAGGTTCTCACCCCAATAGCAAAAACAAAATAAGCGGACCCTACACGTGAATAGAATATTATCAATAAATATATTGACAAGACAACTTCAATCCCATTTAGATTCTACAGAATCAATATTTTCAAAATAGACTTACACCATCAATTCTCGAGTACTTTTTCAAATGGACGTAAGTAACAATGAGAGATTCTCTTTGAGGTCTTTCTCTTCTGTTCATTACTCGGCCATTTCAACATTTAATACTCTACTCTTTGCATAATATTGTAGTAAAAACCGTCGACTTTCGATATGTACTGGAAAATTAGTACAAAGTGTTGTAATGACGTCGTAATAAATGAAAGAGAAAGTAAACAAAGAGAGGCTCTCAATGTTACTTACGTCCATTTGAAAAAGTACTCGAGAATTTATTGATCAATAATTGTGTTATTGTCAATATTTTGGCGCGTGTAGGGTCCGTTTTTAAAAAACATTTTTTGTCAAATTCCATGCAATCTTGATGTACATTTCTCGATAAACATATGATTAGGTCTCAAAAGTCAACTGTCAAAGTTCACTTTGGGGGGGTGGGTCTAATTGCGGAAGAACCGTTAATCGTCCAGCACAGTTCGACATAGATCTTTCATTAGGGCTTAAATCGCAAATGTAAACAAACTGCGTTTTCGCTATTATGACATTATGTGACAAAAATACTACAAGATTGAGGTGAAAATTAGTTAAAATGGTGTTTAGTTCGATTTATAATTAAAGAAAACAAAATGGCGAAACATGCATTTTCTTCGAGATTTCGACTTAGGCCCTTCTTCTCATATGGAATATAAAGGCTAAACTTACATTTTTAGACAGAACCGGGGCGTACGGCTATTATTCACAAAATGATTCTTGAAACGGCTGTTCTATTATATAGATGATAAGCAATATCTACTATGATCATGTCTACTCGATAGTTGTTGCACATAAACATTCGAATATTTCGATATTTTCATGAAATTTGAAGAAAAGATGCACGCGCCCTTTCATTTACATTGGGTTTCTATACGCCCATTTGCTGAGCCCTATTAAAAAGTATACTGTCAAGCTCGCCCATTTACCCAGCCCTACCCAGCAAGACAGAGTCAGTTTAGCCCATTTACCGCGCCCTTCTGAAAATTAATTTTACGGTTTAGCCCTCTCGCAAATGGTGGTTGCTGAAGGGCGAAATCACGACTGGAATGCAAATTGGGCGTAAGCATTTTTTTAGTTTCTACCCACTAAAAGCACATAGGAATTAAATTCTTTGTTATATTGTCATAAGGTTCAACCAAAGATGCTTTAGGAAAAACATGGCCATAAAGTAATTTATACCTACAATAAAAACTACATTTAGAAAAGCATCGCCGAATATTGAAACTGATTTTTCTCCATTTGAGCACATTGCGACTTAGGCCTTAATGAAAGATCTGTGTCGAGTTGTTGACAGCAAACAAAAGAGAAAAGTTTTCACTTTCGTTGACTGCTATCACAGAGAACAGACATGCATTATTGAACAAATATATTAAAAAAAAACTTGTGTAAACATTTGAATTAATATACTATAAAACACTAGCGCCGCCAAACCAACATATCCCAACTATCCGTCAAAACTATTCCGGAACCGGTTCGGAGTCCTGAATGGATTCCAGCTCAATGGAAACAACCGATTCCGACTCAATCCGTTGATGCATTTGAGCTGAAATCCATACTGAATCCACTCAGAATTCCGAACCGGTTCCAGAATGATTTAACTGGGTGGGTAGAGGCATAACCGCTGTCAATTCAGTCGAGCTCAGCCACTAAAAACACGACGACAGTAGCGCACCTGATGGAGATATCCAAACTACCCTAAAAACGTTAGGGAATTTACACAAACGTTAGGGAATTGCGGAAGATGGACGTCTGTTCTCTGTTCTGCTATGTACCGTGCTTGGATACCAACGGTTTCTCCAGAATTTCTCCTCAACGTGCATTGAAGTTTTAATTTTTGAGCCCTAATCATATGTTTGTCGAGATTTTCAAAGTGATCCCCACTAAAGTTCAGCCGGAAATAAACTGGAATTCTGGCTGGTTCCAGTTCGCATTCCGGCTCCAGTGACACAACCGATTCTAACTAGAATCGGTTGTGTCACTGGAGCCGGAATGCGAACTGAAACCAGCCAGAATTCCAATTCGTTTCCGGCTGAGCTTAACTGGGGATCTGCCCCTAGTAATACACGCATTTGAAAATGTCCCGTTTCTTAAGTATGCAGCCTTTATAATGAATACGATTAAAATAATACATATATCCTCCATATTGGATTGCAGTTAGTTACTCTATTCGGGATATTGCTGAAGATATTTAACTAGCCGTATTTTGTTAGTAATAAATCGATACGCAAAGATATTTTCATTGTTTCCCATTAACGTTAACAACACTTTTTATTTCATCCTCAGTTGTGCTACTTTCCTATAGAGGGTGCAGAAGAGATTTCGCCCACCCATGTATTCGACTTTGCAGTAAACACCTCACACGCACCGTGACTGACGTTGGTACATCGACAGCTGTTCGCATTGTTGTTTTGCGTAGTTTGTATTAGCTTTTCAAATTTGTCCGTCCATCAGATTCCGTTCGGTGTACCGAGAAGGAGCGTCAAGATCAAACGTAAAATCGTATTGTTGCAATACCCATACTGATTGGAAACATGCCGCAAGGACGTAGGAAGGTCCCTTTCAGTGGAAAGCAAAAGAAACTACAACTGGTAGCTAAGAAACAGGCGAAATGTAAGTAAAACTTGTTAAATTTGGTAAATTAGGTAGAGATTTTCGAATAGGATAAAATTTGCGGATTTAATCCCCACTTTTTTCATGAAGAGCGATAGAACCAATGGTATTATTTTAAGAAAACCAACAATATTTGGTTTCACAAACCATTAACACGTATTTTTTTTCGCATAAAATTGCACAAATCATTGATTGGTACACAAAGCTGCTTATTGTGCTTAGAATATTTTATTTGAATCAGATTTTGTTTCGACTAAATAATAGTGTGGTGGGTGTTTTTTGGTTCAATGATGTCTTTTAACTCTCGTTTTACGCAATCGATCTATGTTTAATTTTCATGCAAGTTACTTATTGTTTCCTACAGCGGGGACATCTCACAACATTATTCGCAAATTGCGTGATGAGGAGTCGAGTGACATAAGCGAGGACAGTGACTTTCCCAAGTCGTTCTGTGCTACTGTAGAGAAGATCAATCTACAGCCGACCAAGGACCCACGGAGTAAGTCAAACCGGTACGTGTTGCAGTTTCATCGAGAAACTGCCAAAGAGCTTCGAGAGCTTAAGGAAGAAGCACTCAAAACACTCAATCCCTGTCAGGCGGAAGCATTTGAGCTGGGCGATAACTATTATGTGGGTTACGATTTCCCAAAACGACCGCAATGGAGTTTTGAGATGTCCAAAGAACAACTGGATGCTAACGAGAATCGATACTTTTTCGTAAGTAGTGTCAAGTAAGCTTTTATAACACTTACCCATTGGTCTATGCTTGCAGAAATATATAACTTATTTGGAAAAAACCCACTATGATGACATGAAATCGTTAAGCTTTTGTGAATTGAATCTGGAAACATGGCGACAATTGTGGAGAGTGCTAGAGCTATCCGATATAGTGTTGGTTATCGTCGACGCTCGCTTTCCGGTAGATCCTTATATTACTTTACAAACAAGTTTATAATTATAAACTTCATTGCAGACACTTATGTTTCCTCCTGCACTGTACAACTACGTAACCGACGAAATTGGTAAAAGCATGATTCTAGTAATAAACAAAATAGACCTTGTGGAACCGGAAGTTGTTTTAGCATGGAAACGATACTTCGAGGAGAAATACAAAGACATCAAGATTGCGCTATTTACCTCTTATCCATCGTATAATCTTCGTGGTAAGCAAGAGAACAAACAGGGACTCAAGATACGTCGTCGTAAAGGACGAATGCGCATGGCCGCTGAGGGAGCGCAACAAATTTTCAACATTTGCCGGGAATATGTTGGCGATGAGGTTGACGTTAACTCGTGGCAGCAGAAAATTTTGGAAGAACGAAACGCCTCTTCCATGGACGTTGATGACGATGATGAAACAGTAGAGTCCGAGAGAACCCATGAAGAGGAAAAAGATTTCTCTTTCGAGGAGCTCGTCAAATTCAAAGGTGGCGTACTAACAATTGGTTGCGTCGGATTTCCCAATGTAGGAAAATCTTCCTTGCTCAATGCACTAATGGGTAAAAAGGTCGTTTCGGTGAGTAGAACTCCGGGACATACGAAACATTTTCAAACCATATTCCTCACAAACACTGTCCGCCTCTGCGATTGCCCAGGACTTGTCTTTCCCTCAGCCGTTCCAAGAAAATTGCAGGTGCTTATAGGCAGCTACCCGATTGCTCAATTGCGGGAACCGTATGCATCGGTAAAATATCTAGCCGAAAGATTAGACTTGCCAACACTTCTCGCTTTAAAACACCCGGAAAACGATGCAAGTGGCGGTTGGTCTGCTATCGATGTCTGCGATGCTTGGGCGATCAAGCGAGGTTTTCTTACGGCAAAAACTGCCCGACCGGATACATACCGTGCAGCAAATAGTATTTTGCGAATGGCTCTGGATGGAAAAATTACGCTATCCCTTAAACCGATTGGATACCACCAGATTCAAAGCCGTCTACAAGCAGATGCGGAACTCGCTTGGGTCAAGGAAATTCAATCGCTGGCCAGCTGCAGCGAACGAGAAAGAGAGGAAGACGATGACTTACTGTCGGACACGGATACGGAAGATCTGGCAGAGGCTGCAAGTAACGATGCGGATAATGAAGAAGACGAGGAAGGTAACTCAACCCTGTCACCCGTCGGTTCCAGCCAGAATCCCTTCTCTTTGCTTGGCAGTCCAGAATAAGTTACAGACTGGTAGCAGTTGGCACAAGGATTTAGGATAGTTGACGTTTTAACTATGTGCTTTCCAACCGTTATTGACCCGTTGAGGCGAGATAAACTAGAGGAAAAAAACAACCGATTACTGGTCAGATAGCACATGTTTGTTACATATTTATTGTTATGTCACGATTTATATGTCTCTTTGCAATAAAAGCTACAACTCTAAGGATATTCATTATACGGATCAATGGATCACACCCTTACGTTATGAACTGAACCTCACCTTCGACGCTTACCCACAGATGTACATGCTTGTTCGTAGGATACGCGATTTTAGCTGGATAGGAAACTCGTATTAGTCCTAGTAATTCACAACCGCAATGCGCCCTTTTTTCTCGCGATTTGTATCTTTTATCTGTATCAACAGACCCCTTGGTCCCAATGATGGTTACTTAACCTAGTTACACTTAATGATGGAAAAAAATTAGCTTTAATCGTATTTCGTGACAAGTGGAAGTGAAATGCTGAGGCAACTCTATTGGAAACCCGCTGAAGTCCGGTAAGTGCGCTATGACAACCGTAGTTGGTTCTCCTGAAAGGTGGCCGTGTAGTATACGCCCAGTTAAGCTCAGCCGGAAATGAACCGGAATTCTGGCAGGTTCCAGTTTGTATTCCGGCTCCAGTGACACAACCGATTCTAGTAAAAATCGTTTGTGTCACTGGATCCGGAATACGAACTGGAACCAGCCAGAATTCCAGTTCATTTCCGGCTGAACTTTACTGGGCGGCACCTGAAGTCTCTCGCAGTATTTCAGCAATGAATTGACCCACTGGGTTTCTGTGCCCATGTCGTAAAAAGCGACTAACAACAGTTGTGTCGTCAAATGGTGAGAAAATATAGTACTTACAAGTTTCCTATCACGTGCCTCCACGCGAGTCTATTGATGACACTTGGTTATTAGACCGGCATCGGCTGGGTGCTATCAGTCTTCTGTTGTAGCAGCGGAATGAGAGGCTGCCTTAAAAACCTTACCAAGGTGTGACGCGACCAGTTATGCCGAGGGGCATCAGCACTTCGAACCCCAGCCCTATTTGAAACTAGGATCGGGATTCGAAGTGATAACAAAAATCAAAACACGCGCGAAGCCTGTGGGGCACTAGGGTGTATCCAACTGTATTTTTGCCCTTACCCTGGCAGGCGGGACTCTGACAGGTTTGACTTTCTGTCCGTAGCTATTCGTGGGAACAAATCGGAAAACACAGAACACTGTAAACATGAGTTTGGAGGTGATTGCGGCAAGGCTTGTGGAAGAAGAGGTTCGCGGAAAACAAATTTGGAGAGCTGCTAAATAGAAGCTCGTTTGAGGATGTTGTGTCCTACACTTCGTCCATTCTTAACTCTCGAGCTAGAGGCGAGGATCGGACAGTTACCAAGGAGAACACATACCAGTTCGGCGGTCGGAGGGCTCCGAGTTTAAAACAAGAGGAACACGAAGAATTTGTCGGAGCGACGAAGAAACGCTATGGGGTGCTACTGAGAAGCTAAGCTAAGCCCGACAGCGTTCCACGGACACCAAACCGCTAAACAATAGTGGGTTCAGGAAGGAACCCCAACCGAAAAAGATCAAGGAGCAGGATCCTAGACAGGCACTTAAAACTGAGCAGCGCCCAACCTTCAACGAATTGGCCTAGTCATACTCGATGACCATCATTCCTGTTGGATATCCTGCAAATACCCTCAGCCATGAACAACTGAATGCTACTCGATGCGCGCTGATCGATAGCGTCATGGAACAGAGCTCAAGCAATACGAGACCCAAGTTTATCATGTGTCCGCGTATTTGCCACTTTCTTAATGTTCGCAGGATGCCATATGTCTAAGTGGTGTCGTACGCCTTGCCCAAGTTAAGCGACTCTAGCAAACAATGCTCGTCACGGTCGGGTAATGACCTCTCCAACTCCGGAAAGTACGCCGATGAAGTCGGTTGAGATCACTCGATTGTCCACTTTGGTTTCCTGTAGTACTATTAGGCTCGGTTCGTATTCAGCGATGAGCTGTTTAAGCTCGCTGACGTTGACTCACAGCCCCCGAATGGTCCACTTTCTGTTTCGCTATATGGGAAGCATTTACTATCTCGACTGGCGAAAGCCGTTTACGAAGACGATGATAAAGACGAATGTGACCTGCGATGTCCTGCTGGCACGTAGCGTGTGCTGATATCAACGGAGAGATCGATGCTCTGATATTGATCATTATGAAGTGGAGAGGCTACTTTCTTCTCTTCTTGCCCAAACCGTGGGATTCGAAGTGGTGGCATCTGCAACAAGAGAAGCCACAAGACTGCCTGATTTACGATGGGGTAATATAGGACTGACCTGTCCCACAGTGCCAACCGCTGTCGAAACTATTAAATGGTTAATTCCAAAACTGCCGACAACGACCGGTACTGGGGTGACTTCGTGTAGATTTTGTTGCTTGTTGCTACGACGGTAGTGTTGCAGCGATGTTGCCATCTCGGTATGGGCATTTCGATGTTCCTTCGCCAGGCGAACGTAAGGGACGAAACGAAAGATCACCGATTCCAGTCAAATCTGAAATTATGTTAAACGCAGCTGTACCCGCAATAGGATTAGCATAATCGGAATGGTCTGTGGAATAGGAATGGGCGATGTCGATGGGATTTTTTTTTAATTCGATTTTTTACCTCAAGAATCAGCTTATTTTTCAAAATACCCATCACTACTGTGGAAGGTGCCAACCACTGTCGTACAAACTCCACTATAATGTTCAAAAACACCGGCAGGCACTAGGGAAAGGCTTTATGTAGTTTTGCTGATCTCCTTCTGTTTGTCGATTGGAGTTTTCTGGTTTGAAAGTTCTGGTCATCGTGCTGTGCTTGCGTTGGAAGCAGTACTACACTTTCCTCACTTCCAAACGGATCTATCTTGACATCAAAATTCGTTCGTCGATTTTCTTCGGTATCCAAACGTTGATGAAAAGGAGAGTTATCGAGGAGGCTGGCTAGGAGATCCAACCCGTTAGGGTAACAATTTAGCACTGGGTAGAAATATACCTTTTTTGACTATACCCTCCGTAGAGTGTATTTGTTTACATAACATTATGCTCACCGCTGTTTTGTACCTTTCACACTAAAGTTATAAATTTTTGTTCATTTTCTCGTTTGTGGACGGTTTTGTTTGTGCAGATAGGTGTAGTAATTTTTGTTGAACATTTGTGTATAAGAAAGATAGAGTTTAGATAGGTACCCGCTCTCCTCTTGTTGCAAAACTGATTGCTGACTATGCTGTACCTTAGCATTGACAGCTATGCGGCGGTGCGTTTTTTGGTGGTTGTTCTGGTCGAGTGAAAAAGGCGGCCATCGTGAAAGGTAGTTAGTAACGCACAACGGCAACGTGAAGACGTCGTCGATAATTTTCGAGATAGTTTACCGCCACCGTAACTGTGAGAGTGTAGTGCGCGCGTGCGACGGAAACGAAACCAGTCAAAAAGTGCCGACCCGTGGTTCGGGTGCTCAGTGTTTTGTGGTGTTGAGTCGCCGGATAACGGAAGCTAATTGTCAAGGAGTCGCTCGCTTCCCCGGCTGTGATAGTGTGGGAAATGAAATGAGTAGGCTGGATAGGGAATATAGAAAGAGAAATAAAGTAATGACTGACGTGTACGGACGTATTTCCTTTCACTCAAATCCGAAGCACCACATCTGGCGACGAGGCTAGGATTATTTCTTTCCATTGGGTAGATATTAACTAATTTAAAATGATACGTTTAAATATATAAACTTTTCTTAACAAGATAATACAGTCACTTCCGGATCGGAAGGACGTTTATTAAAAACCTCATAAGCAAGGCGACAGCCGCTGCGACCGCAGAAAGAAGGTTATAACCGCTGTTATCAGCAGAAATAAGGCGATAGCCGCTGTCCCGGAACAGGAAATAGGCGTAAAGCCGCTGTTCCGAAACAGGAAATAGGCGTAAAGCCGCTACCGTTAGGTAGAAACTAGGCAACAGCCGCTGTTAAAAGCAGAAAATAGGTTAAAAAAGATACCATAGCAACGAAAATTATTTTAAAGCATAAATAAAAAAAATTGCAGAAAAAATTATGGAAGGTTGGAACATAGCTTCATTTAAATTTAACCATCTACCAGAAACGGAAATCCGCAAGGAATGGTTAAAATGGAAGCGAAATTTCGATGTTGTGGCCGCTACAAGTGACGAGAAGAACAGTATAAAACTGAAGAACATGCTATTAGCGAAAGGAGGGTTGGAGCTACAGGATCTGTTTTAGTCTTCAGATGGTGCCGACGTGGTTGAAGATCGAGAGAATGAAATCGATCCATATAAAATAGCGATCGAAAAGCTGAACGAGTATTTTTCTCCCAAGCAGCATGATTCTTTCGAGCGAAGCGAATTTTGTAAATTAATGCCGTTAACTTCCCAAGATGGAACACGTGAGCCATTAGCGAAATTTTTAATGCGGTGCACCGAACAGGCCAAGAAATGCGAATTTGGAAAAACCGAGGCCGAGAGTCGCGAGTTAAGGATCATTGATAAAATTGTGTTCTACGCACCGATGGAATTATAGGAAAAACTGCTACAAGAAGAAGAACTAACATTGTCAAAAATCACGAAGATGGTAAACTCGTTTGAATCGATCAAACATCAAGCTCAACTAATTATGATCACAGGGAACGAGACAGCTACCAAAGCAATGATATCGGACTCAACCCACGTGAATCGAATTCAAGGAAACACGAAACACCTTACTGGAACATGTTACAGATGCGGACAGAAAAATCACTATGGCAATGATCAACAGTGCCCAGCTCGAGGAAGGAAGTGTGAGAAGTGCAATAAAATTGGTCACTTTTCGAAGGTTTGTCGCTCTGTTTTAAAACGAAAACAACATGGAAACACAAGCTTCGTTCCACCATTAAAGAGAGGAAGATTCGAAAATGTGAGGACAATAGATGTAACTGAGCACAACGAAGAACAACCCAGTTTCATCTATAACATTGGAGACGGCGATGAATTTTTATGGGTGAAAATAGGCGGTGTGCTTGTTCAAGTATTGATTGATTCTGGTAGCAGCAAAAATATTATTGACGATACTACATGGGAATATATGCAGAAGGTTGAGGGATCGCGCATGGTGGCCACTGATGGATCGAGAAGCGAAGGAATTTGTAGTTAAATGTGAAGGATGCCAACTGGTCGGACTGCCTAGCAAGCCGGTTCCAATGAGTCGTCGTGAATTGCCATTGAAAGCGTGGGTCGACGTGGCGATAGATTTTATGGGTCCACTTCCGTCAGGAGAATATTTGTTGGTAATAATCGATTATTTCAGCAGGTACAAAGAGGTAGAAATCATGACACAAATAACATCTCGAGAAACGGTGGATAGACTAAATAAAATATTCACAAGACTCGGATATCCCAGAACAATAACGTTGGACAATGCGAAGCAGTACATAGGAAGAGAATTTGAAGAATATTGTAAAGTACATGGAGTAAGCCTAAATCATTCTGCTCCTTACTGGCCACAGGAAAATGGACTTGTAGAACGCCAGAACCGTTCACTTTTAAAAAGACTACAGATAAGTCACACTTTAGGAAGAAATTGGAAGAAAGATTTAAACGATTATCTCATCATGTACTATACGACGCCTCATTCATCTACAGAAAAAACACCAACAGAACTGTGTTACGGTCGAACCATACGTTCTAAGCTTCCGTGTATTGAAGACAGAGACTGCTCCACCTACTTCGGATTACCGTGATCGTGATTGCATAAAAAACACAATGGAAAAGAACGCGAGGACACCAGGCGACGCGCAACGGAATCGGATGTCCAGACGGGTGACACCGTTTTATTACAACATTTAACACCATCCAACAAAATGCAAACAACATTTGACCAAAACAAATATTGTTAGAAGAACAGGTCCAAAGGTAATAGTTGAAGATTCAGGATAAAAGAAACAATACGAAAGGAATGTGGCACATGTAAAGAAAATTCCACAATTGGCACAAAACAATAAACCAGCAACCTCAAAAACACTAGATAAGGAAGTAGAATTGACTGCCATTAACACAAGTCTAGATCTCGAAGAAAATTTTTCTGGATTTGATCATGAAGACAGAGATTCAAGACAATCCATAAAAAGGAAACCACGAGTTCGTGAACTTCCTAACAAATACAAAGATTATATTATGTAGTTAATAATTCTTTTAAAAAAAATGATACAAAAGGAGATGTGATAGTGTGGGAAATGAAATGAGTAGGCTGGATAGGGAATATAGAAGGAGAAATAAAGTAATGACTGACGTGTACGGACGTATTTCCTTTCACTCAAATCCGAAGCACCACACCGGCTAAACAAAAAGGACCCGTGACACCAGAGTACCGTTCTCACTGTGGAGGATCAGTCAAATGAGCAAATCTCTCCTCCACAGTTAACCGTCAAGGAGAACGAAGCAGAGCGGACAAAGGTTCCCCCTGGGAAGTTCACTGCGGTGACTTCCGAGATCGTTTACGGCGAGTAGACGATCCGGTGTTTTATCACCACCGTCGCTAGGGAGGTTCCAACAAAGGAGCCAAGCTCACCTCCCTAGCTATATGTCAAGGACCGCTACCAGAGCAGCCAATGACAAAGGAGAACGCGGCCGTTGTTTTCCCGGCCGGTCGGACGAAACCGTCGCCTTCCTGCCAACAGCAGCAGTTTGCCGAGCAGCGTGCAGCAAAGGAGAATTGGAGGAATAAAAATTGGTAAATTTAGTTTGTTTACTTTTTTTATTGCGTTACGAAAATCCGAAATTCCAGTAGGAGCACCTGAAAAAAAGGGTTCGCCGGGCAATCAGAACCCGAGTAGTAGACAAACTCCTACTTACCGCCACTTACAGAGACGTCTCGGTAATCTCAATTTCGTCGTCTGAATAACCCATGGTTTCGTTGATGGTAGTGGTAGCGCTTTTCTTTGATGTTGGACTAAAGTGGTGAGGTTGTCGTGGTTTTGCCGAACAGGGCATTTTGCTTCGACAGTCTACTTCGTTTCGAATCCGTGTTGACAGCTGGCGAGTTGTTTCTGGATCTAGTTACTGGTCCAATTGGCTGGTTCGTGTGTTTCTGTTTTTTTGCTGCGCTGTGGTTTTTCTTGGTTTGCGAACTGTTGTTTTATCTGAGGGGATGTATGCCATCATTTGCTCGATTGTTTCGTCCTCGCGTTTGGTGTCCGCCAGAAGTTTTACGATCTGCTCATCCTTCTTCATAGCCAGCTCCAGCTCTTTCAATTTATTTAGGATCTAGTTTCATTGTGCTGCAGATAAGGTCTAACTGTTACTGTCAAAGGGTCGCGGATTTTTAATTCTGTGACCTCTAGTTCTTCCTTGTAACGTTCCTTTGGATTAAACGGATTGAAACAGAGTATGCGCTAAGTCATGCACTTTCTAATTTGTTGTTCAACACACTGCCATTCTATGTTCAGTTATCATGTTTTATGAGATATATTATATACAAGGAACGATCAGGTTATAATGGCAGCTATACGAACATTTGAGTGGAAAGTTAAATTACCCTTTTTCTGAAATGTGCTTTCCAGAAGATTTTTTTACAATTACATAGTTACATTTACTGAGATAACAACAAACATGTGAACTTTTCCTTTAAAGAATCGATATTATAAAATCGTCCAATGCCAGTCCTTCATTATACCGACGTTGGACGACGTCAAACAAATCGTTTAACAGGTGTCCATTATTATACCTGTATTTGACAATTTTGAAATAATTTCTCGAGTGTCTGTCAACAGAAATCTTCAAATAGGTCGATCGCAATCATTTTGTTTGGTGAGACTTCCCATGTAAGTTTTTGCATACTCATCATAGAGAGCTGGAAGTTTATTCCAAGAATACGATTTTACCGCGCAAGCACGTTTATCTCTACCTCAACTTGAACCATTATTATTTAAATTATTCATCGGAGATTCGCGACAAGAATTAGAAGAAATAACCACTTACTTGATTGTCGAAGTAAATCGTTCTACAGGTCAGTAGTTGTATATTCTACCACTTCCTCATATCTTTCATTTTCCTGGGTCATATCGACACTAATCATAAGCGGTTCCGCCATCGAAGCTTTTTCCACAGCTCCATCCTTACTCCGTCCCGACACTAGCCTTGCTGAATGATCATTCGAATGGTTTTGCTCGTGTTTCTTCCTGCTTGTTGAAGTTGAAAATGCCGCCGGACAGACCCGACATACGTACGGTCGTTCTCCGGTGTGCGTTCTTTCATGGGCTAGGCAGTTCACTTTCTGCACAAATTCTTTTTCGCAGAATTGACACTTGAAATGCCGGTTACCCTCGTGGATATCAACGTGGAGCTGCAAGTTTTGCTTGCAGTTGAAAAGTTTTGGACAGTACGGACAGAGTAGGTTTCTCTCAGGCAATCTGCGTTCGTGTACCATAACAATATGTTTGGTCAGCGAACTCTTGTATGGAAAACGTTTTTCACACATCTCGCACCGGTACTGATTCAGGTGCCGGTTCCGATGGCAATGAAACTTACTGTACACTTCGGTTACAAAATCACATTTTTCGAAATCGCAAGTATACTGCTTCGGACCAGACGTATTGTTTCTCTTCATCAATCGACAGTTTTCACCAATGTGTTTACGCTTGTGACTCTGAAAATTAGCTTCGTGGTTGAACCATTTTCCACACTTTTTACACTCATATGGTTTTTCACCTGACCACAAACATCTACTCATTATTTCGTAATAGAAACAAATCTTTCGACTAACCTGTATGTATTCTTACGTGTCGCTTCAGCAATGCATTATCCCGAAAGGCCTTACTACAGTATTCGCACTTGTATTTACCCTTTTCCACTGCACGATGCTCCGCTATATGTTTTTGAAACGGCCGCTTCAAACTAAAGACTCGTCCGCAATAATTACAGTTATGACCAATTTGGCTCGTATTGTGCAAATTGTTCTTATGACCTGCGTAAGACTTTTTAGTTAGGAATCGCTGCGGACAGTGTTCACAACGTATCGGATAGAGGTGCATACGTAAATGTTTGTTGAGTAGCACTAGCGTTTTGAAAATCTGAGGATGTGTTTCTGTATCACACACCTTGCAGGTGTAAGGTAGAATATCGACGTGACTTTCGATGTGGGCCTCTAGGGCTTCGACGTTCTTGTGCTGAGTGCTACAAACGTAACAAGTGTTGGGAGCAAACTTGACATGATTCTTCTCCTGACCACGGATGGACACATTTTTTTCCTCATTGCCACAAGAAACCTCTTGTTTTATATGCATTTCAGATTTGTCTTCTTTGAAAAAATCTTCGCTCGGAGAAAAATGCGAGTTTTCAAAGGATGCTTGCTGTAATGACGTATCCTCATCCTCCATTTGGTTGTGCTCATCAATCAAATGCTCCTCAAACATCCCCACAAGCCCACTTGACGATTCATCGTCACTTCGAACTTCAACTGTACTGTAAACTTCTTCTGATACTTCGTATTCTATTTTCGTAATATCCGCTTCCTCCGTAGCTTCCTATAAATATATCTCTAAATTGTCATCTGAAATTAGAACAACACCGTGTCAATTACCGTACAAATTAATATTGATTCATCCTGCTTAGAGCTATCCAACAGATTGAACTGATCGTCTTCCTTCACATCAGTCGCCGGTCTACGGTTATCATACAGCTTATAGTGATACATTAACTGTTTATTCTGGACCAGCTCCTTTAGGAAAGTTTCCTGTCGCTGAAAATCCATACGCACATTGAATGCCATGTCTAGTTGTGAGACACAGCTGGAGCATATTTTGGTAGGAACAATACCGTCCGTATCAATATTCAAACCGGCAACAGTGTTGATAACATCGAACAACGTAGTGTTGTGTATCTTGGAACTGAAAGGCACCAGATCAGTTCTTTTTTTAAGACAAATCCTACAGAAAAGAGTTCGCAATTCGATTATCTCTACTACTTCCGAAATTGAGCTATGTCTAGGATTGATCTCTTTATGTTCGGATTTTTTAAGTGCTGTTTGAAAAGCATTGATGGTGGGGAGCGCCGTCGGAAGAGCTGAAAATAAATTGAAAAGTAAAAAATAACTGGATAGCAGCAGTTTCAACTCACCATTATTTGGAAGTCTATTATCTGCATCCAATATTGGAAAATGATCCGAGCATATAAATTTATTTTTGCAGCGAAATGGTCTGTTGCCTGCACCAACAAAGTCAACCCATTTCTCGCGAAGTTCAGGATCTGATGGAAAAGGATGAAAATCAACGGTCCGATCCGCCAAATGATTTTTTCCATTGCTACAATTGGTTATGCAGCACCGTAGCACCATTTTTGTTATATGAAAATTCTATGAAACTGTTTAAGCTGTGCATAAACTTCGAACCAATGAAACATCAAAATTTAAAAAAAATCGCTGCCACAAAATTTGAAAAATCGCTATCTTTTGTTTACAATTAAATGGTATATTAAATTTTATCTGTCAGAGGGCTAGATGTTGTTGGCTCGAATCAAAACTTATCGAAAGCTGTCCAGTTAAACTCATTCCGGAACCGGTTCGGATTTCTGAATGGAGTCATATGAGAAAAAATCTATAGTATATATGACCACACTTTTATGGTTGTTTTGACTATTTGCCAAAAAAGTAGGAATGACCATGAGATCGGTAATACTAAACTTCTGTATCGTAAACAATACTAGAAAAATTGTTTACCGCTCAACTATAGTGTTGGTATTTATGACAATTTGAACATGTTCACTCCAACAATATCTATCATCTTAAAACTGATAATGGAATAGTCCGAATCACTATTAAAATAAAGTTAAAATGAAAATATGAACATCTTAAATATAACCAGTGTCATTGTTATAACTACGTTTTGCTTCATTGTTCTCTACACTAATGTATAGTTGTTATGAAAACACAAAGGTTCAATTAACTGAATACACCGTTTATGTGGACGAGACCTATTTCGTAAGCACCATTTGCGTATAGTGCTTTTCAGCTGACTATACATTGTATTATTACCAACTATGAAACTGGTCAATTTTTGCGTTCCCAAATGTATACCTACATGTCACGGCCATTACAGTGAAAACCCGTATACATAACATATGGGCGTGCTTTGAAGACTTTTCGATCTTTTACGATTACAATAATTTTGCGGTAAGACGATGGCCTTACAAACCATTGCATAATCGAGTCCTAGCCTGGAAGGGTTCTTAGTGACCAAATAGGAGTTAGCACTAGCCTTAAAGGTCTCTACACTAAGAATCGGCTTCTAAGTCTGACGAAACAGAAAGTCGAAACGGAATGCAGTACCAGGAGTTTGCTTTACTTATTAGTTTGCATCAGGTGAGCAAATACTGAAATTTTATATGATAGATGAACTGTAATGTTCTCAAACCATAAATTTTTCGATTTATTTTTTTAGCGTGACTGCAGAAGAATGAGACTAAAAAGGGTTTTTTGAGATCATCATTGAGGATTATTAGATTAGATCGTCGTAAGTTTATCGAAGCTGTCCAATGCTACAACGAACTATCCTACCGATCTATTGTGGAAGAGGGTGAACAAGAACTACTATGTACCGTTCTTGCGTCGGATGGTCAACAAAAATCGCGCATGCTGGCTACTCTTTTCAAAGATGAGCGCTGTCAATTTTTTTTCCTGCGTATTCTATTTTGCAGAAAATGTATTTGGACCGTTGTTACGTTTAAGTTTGTTTGCTGCAATAATTAGAAAATATTTAGAATTTAGAATAAAATGTAAACTCAAAACGTGAAAACAAATGCATCCCTACGCACACCGATCGTGCACAACCCTGCGCGAAGATTTCTCATTTCACCCGTCAACCAACAAACATGTGGCTGTCTCGTTCAGTCAATCTATGCTGCGAATTCTCACTTACTCACCTTGGCAAATAGGAGAGCCTTTGCTCAGAGAATACACACGTACGGCGATGCAAAGGGAGGCAAGCAAAATCAGACCATCGGACCGCTGCTAGAGCGGAGAGCTTTACGTTCGTCATTCGCTCATTCTCACACATTATAAGACTCATCGAAGGGGTGAGCATACGATTGTGACCAAGAGCAGGATTAGTTTTACCCAGTTCGTGCACAACGCTGCACGCAATAGACCGTCGCCGGTCAGTGTCATCCGGTTCGTAGGGACGCCAATTAAAGACACGGCAGAAAATTGTTTGTTCCGCGAGAAAAGCATCCGCTTTGCCGAATTTTCAGCAGTAAGATCACTGAAGGCAAGGTAAGCGAAACCAGATCGCATTTATGCCGTGCTAAACTCAACTTTTACGGCTTAGGGAAAATCACAGTCTGGAGTGTGGACGCTAGCGCCGCCATCTTGCAAGGGAGCCGGCAAAGAATACCCGGTGCAGACAATAGTAAGCATGAACATAGCGCGTGGATGAAAGTTCAGCTTAATAAAGGCATTCGCTTGTATTTGTCACAGATTTTATCCTGCTCATTGGGCAACTAGCCACAGCTGAACAGTTTGACATCCACGAGAAAGCAAGGCTACCGTGCGATTCATCAAACCGTGAGAGAAGTTTTTCGGAACAAATCACGTGGCGGATTGCTTAGACCAAGAACAAAAGCCTTCCATCGGAAGTAAGTTTCCCGCCATGCTTGAGCACCTGCAATGAGGCTGATCGCTTTGCATCGCAGGGTTTTTGTTTTATATTGCAGATTCTCGTCAGCAAGTAACCATCCGACAAATCCACAAGTCACGTCGTCCCCTACGGTCAAGAATCCGAGACGGTCATCACACTTTTATAGCAGCTGGAGTACAGTTTCGGAAGCAGCATGTGGCTGGGTGAGCCAACAACGGACAATTGAACCGGGACGCTGTGTAATAGGCCGCGAAGGCGTGTGCGTAGGCGAAGGCGTCGGGAGAGGAAGAATAGAAATGAGCGGTATTGTTTATGCGTAGAGGGGCGCCCCGGAAGAAAGCAGTGAGTAAAACAAAATATGTGCGCAGTATCAGAACAGAGTAGAGAAGGGAGCGAGATGCAGTTGAATAGGAAGTAGAAAGGAGGAGAGTAGAGAAAAGAAGGAAAATGAAGGTGAAATTGAGTTTGAGGAGGGCGAAGCAGCGCCAATAAAGTTTTATGTTGAATATGAAGATTTGTTGTGTTTTCAGTTTTGTGAGCGCATTTTCTGAGCTTTCCGGGACTGCTCGAGGTTTTTGATTCCCCCTCGACAGTCGCCCATGTAACACCGTATCATTCGTCGTTCAGAGCTGCAGGATTTTGAAGCCTTGCTTCAGACTCACCAGCAGGCAAGCACCAGTGATGGTTCTACCATCCTCGATCGAGCGGTATTTGGGCACAATCTATTGTCTGCTAGTAACTTGCCGCTGTGATTATTAACTAATCATTATTTCAATAAAAAATATACGGAACTCTTTAATTCACCTACCTTTACCATCCATCTAGTTATATTAACAGGCGTCTTTTTCAAAGTAACAATATCCTTTCTCAAAATAACTAGTCACCAAATGTCAAAGTCCCTATGTTTTAGTTATTACCTAAGAGAAGAGAAGACAATCGCGTAGCTAATTTGATCCAGTCCTAACCTCAATATTGAACCATAAAATAAAATAACTGGATAGCAGCAGTTTCAACTCACCATTATTTGGAAGTCTATTATCTGCATCCATTATTGGAAAATGATCCGAGCATATAAATTTATTTTTGCAGCGAAATGGTCTGTTGCCTGCACCAACAAAGTCAACCCATTTCTCGCGAAGTTCAGGATCTGATGGAAAAGGATCAAAATCAACGGTCCGATCCGCCAAATGATTTTTTCCATTGCTACAATTGGTTATGCAGCACCGTAGCACCATTTTTGTTATATGAAAATTCTATGAAACTGTTTAAGCTGTGCATAAACTCCGAACCAATGAAACATCAAAATTTTAAAAAAATCGCTGCCACAAAATTTGAAAAATCGCTATCTTTTCCCACTGAGAAGTCCAAAAAATTGTTTCAAAATCGTTCAACACGGGTCCAACGATGGACGTTCGTTGAACGGTTATTTGGACGATGTCTAAATTGGTCCAACGAACGTCCTTCATTGGACGATTTTGAAACCAACCCTTCTTAGAGGGTTGTTTACAATTAAATGGTATTAAATTTTATCTGTCAGAGGGCTAGATGTTGTTGGCTCGAATCAAAACTTATCGAAAGCTGCCCAGTTAAACTCATTCCGGAACCGGTTCGGATTTCTGAATGGAGTCATATGAGAAAAAATCTATAGTATATATGACCACACTTTTATCACAGAGAACAGACATCCATGATCGAATAAAAACATTTAAAAAACGTGTGTAAACATTTGAATTAATATACAATAAACACAAGCGCCGCCGCACCAACCTATCCCAACTATCCGTCGAATCCATTCCGGAACCGGTTCGAAATCCTGAATGGATTCAGTATGGAATCTTGCTCAAAGAAAACAACCGATTCCGACTCTATCGGTTGATGCATTTGAGCTGGAATTCATGCTGGAAGTCGGAACAGGTTCCGGACTAGTTTGACTGGGTAGAGGAATAACCGCTGTCAATTCTGTCGAACTCAGCCACAAAAAAAACATGACGACAGTAGCGCACCTGGTTTGGATATCCCAACTACCTTCGAAACCGTTAAAGATTTTACACAAGTTGAATGCTGAAGATGGACGTCTGTTCTCTGTGCTTTTATGGTTGTTTTGACTATTTGCCAAAAAAGTAGGAATGACCATGAGATCGGTAATACTAAACTTCTGTATCGTAAACAATACTAGAAAAATTGTTTACCGCTCAACTATAGTGTTGGTATTTATGACAATTTGAACATGTTCATTCCAACAATATCTATCATCTTAAAACTGATAATGGAATAGTCCGAATCACTATTAAAATAAAGTTAAAATGAAAATATGAATATATTGAACCAGCTTCTGATTGGTCATTTTGCCAGCGATGAACGTTCATTATATTTACAAACGGGATAGAAAACAGTGCTGCTGAATCTATTATGGCTGCTTCTAATATACATCAACATTTCAGCCAATTGAATAAAAGTCCTGAATGACGATATAGCTACGTGTATTGTTAATAGAGACATGAATAATAATTACATTAAATTTTTAAATGCAGCTAGCATTGTAAATTCATGGTTGAAGTGCGAGCTTAACTTATCTCGCTCATTATTCCGCTACCGAGTTGAATTTTATGAAAAATACACATGAATCAACATCTTTACCCTTGGTAGAATCAATTTCAAATGTTTTCTGAGTTGAAATGATAACAAATTAAGAGAAATCAGCAAAACAAGTTTGTTTACAAATCTTATTAGCCCTATTCAAATGTTGATATGGTATTATTATAAACGTTAGGTCAACATACACTCAAAAAAAAGTAAACGTTATGCCTATTGATTTTACACATAGATTTTTGCAATTAACGGAGGCATATAGACACTATTTGCTGGCACATAAACCTAATGTGTGTATTTACAAGAAATATTAATCTTACATTCCATATCAACATTTGAATAGGACTAATCAGATTTGTAAACAAACTTTTGTTTTGCTGATTTCTCCTAATTTGTTATCATTTCAACACAGAAAACATTTGAAATTGATTCTACCAAGGATAAAGATGTTGATTCATGTGTATTTTTCATGAAATTCAACTCGGTAGCGGAATAATGAGCGAAATAAGTTTGTTTACAAAAGTTTCATTAGCCCTTTTGAAGAATTACTATGGCATTCACATTTCATAACAATTAGGCACATAAAACCCCATTCTATACCAATATGCATATATAACTTATGTGTGTGCATACATAGTTTATACAGTTGACACATAGAAGGAATGTGTGCGCGTGATAACAATAGCATTTCTTCTTCATATGAATTTTAAGCGGTTTGAAGCAAATAGAATTAACGTTTGGATTTTTTTTCAGTGTAACTACGCATATTGTTACACTGAACATTCCACTTACAATAGTCATGCTTGCAATAGAATGTTCAATATTACTATTATGGTACAAAGCTCGAGTATAGTAAACGTGAGCATGGATATAGTTAAGGTGAGCTCATGCGATAGTCGGTTAAAAACCACTATACTCGCAAAGTCCAAAGAGAATAGGGAAAGAGACGAGTAGTGTGAAGCCAAAAATACCTTATTGAGCAGACCAATCGTGCAATGTAAATAAACATTACTCATGCCTGAGTTGGAGGAGATAAGTATTGTAAATCTATCAAAAAAGAAATTTGAATTTTCGTCAGAATTTAGTGCAATCGTGATTGTAAGGTGCATTCTAGAGTCTATGTATGAGTAAAAAAAAGCTTTAGAATTATTTCATCTCTTTGTTTCAAAATGCACATCGTTTGATAAACAAATCCAACGATCGACAAAAGTTTTAAGTTTTGTTTTCAAAATATAATAGGAGTCATTTAAAGTGCTGCCTTTGGAAACGGTTGCCAAATTCTAGTGTTGAAATCATCGTAAAGGGAGTGTTGCCGTTTTGACTGATTTTCACTTTCTTTTTGGCAAAGTCTAATTAACCTCCTCATATGGTAAGTGTTACCAGAGACTAATCGAGACTACCAACTCACGAAGAAGTACTCCAAATTTCATGGTACATCATGTACTAGATCTTTTGAAGTAATAGAGGAAGAACAGTCCCTTCAGTTTTGCCAACCTTGACATATAAATCTGATGATCGAACTTTCTATCAAGCTCGTAAAGTTGGTAGCAATTGTTTATTGTTCGTTGCAAAGTTCGTTTCTAGGATCGTTGCTACATGCATTTGTTATTGTTTATGAGCAAATATGTGTAAAATTTTTAATATCATGCGACACCACCGAGATTGGGAGAAATCAGCTCGTTAAATAGACTAGGAAAGTTGTCAGAGCTGAAGTGTAAAGGAATTAAGTACTTAAAGGGAGGTTCTGCTTGTATTGGAGGAAATAGTTAGTATTTAAGCATTTCAATCTGAACAATTTTTCATTGCAAAGAAAGATGTTTTGAGGCAATTTGTAACATTAAAACCGATAATGAATTTGCGTCGTGCCAGAGACCTTATGACGCCTTTAAAAAAAAGTCGGAAACAAATTTGAGTTGAAACTTCATTTTTTTCGATTTTATGTCTCACACTCAATTTCTGATCCTATGACACAAAGTTTGTGCGTCTTAATATTCCGGATGTTGCGTGACATGCTAATGAATACGTAATGGCATCCGCAATCTGCAAATTAAAAAAAGTTCCAGATAAAATATTTATAAACAATCCATCACAACCGATGTCAAGGAACATACAGCACTCTTCAAAGAAGAGCAAAGCACCTTCGATTATAAACCCATTTTCTGTTTGACATTTCGAGGGACCCTCTAGTACAACATGCGCTAGTACCTCCTGTACCATAAGAAACTCGTCAGTCCGCCGTCTCAATTAGTCTCTGGTGTTACTATATAATTTTTCTTAGTGCATGGGTGCCCTCTAAAAACGGTTAGTTTCAAAATCGTCCAATCACAGTTTATAAAGAACAGTTGCGCAAAGGCTGAAGCAAATCTACCTATTGAACACTAAAAACGTCTACCTATCGGACACGAAGAATAACAATACTCGAATGCCTGGGGAGTATCGTTATTATGTGATTATAATTATGAGAAAAAATTCAATGATGTAATATTAACATTATTTAAAACCAGGAATTTTTCGCTTAACGACAATTATTGAAAAATATGTGTTCACTGATATTCAAATTTGGTACTATTTCAAACACCGGAACAGCTCTGGGTAGTGTTAATAATCTTCTACCGACAGTGGAAATATGAAGGTATTTCTCATAGTTAAAGTGCAGCTAAAATTTTGACAAATTTGTGTATGCATTCCACTTATACATATGTACTTATTCAAATTTATCTTAAGCTGCAATTTCGACTGTTTTTGTCACACCCCAATCAGACGGCAAGCGGTAAAAATCAATGCATTTCGTTCTTAGTTGCGAATCAGTTGAGAACCGGAAAAAGATTAAATTCTTTATACGATGTTATTTATCGTACTGATTTTTACAAAATAATAGTAAACACTTAATTTTAAATTTTTAAATGCACAAAGTTAACTTTTAACTGAAGCGTTCGGGTGAAGTCATTTGAAATTTAACTAAAAATAAAAGGTTGCCAAAATTTAAAAAAGACCAATGATTGGTCCAATGTTGCCAATCCTCTTTACGCAACTCTACTATTAAAAACTCTGCGTCCAATGAAGGACGTTCGTTGGACCAATTTGGACAACGTCCAAATAACCGTTCAACAAACGTCCATCGTTTGACCCGTGTTGAACGATTTTGAAACAATTTTTTGGACGTCTCAGTGGGTGGGAGGGAGAAACTAGAGCACTCTAGGTAGAGTGTGGCCAAGAGGCCATGACGTATCCAAACGAACATGGAATTTGACTTATACACAATTGAGATATCTGACGTTTAAAATACGCACACTGAGATCTTGCATTTTTATACTTCCGCCCTCCCCTTAAGCCCAGAAGCGGTTTGTTTTCCTCCCAATTCTCCGTGTAAACGATTTGTTTTCCTCCCAATTTAAACGTCAAAACGGCAAAATACCAACGCAGCTGGATAAGTCAATAGAAATACGCCAAATTTCATGTTCGTTTGGATACGTCATGGCCTCTTGGCCACACTCTAACTCCCGGTCAAACCATTCGGAATTTGATTCGGAATCCTGAATGGAGTCAGTATGGATTCCAAATCAAATTCAACAACCGATTCTGAGTCGGAATCGGTTGTTACATTTGATTTGGAATCCATAATGACTCCATTCAGAAATCCGAACCGGTTCCGAAATGAGCTTAACTGCCCCACTGAGACGTCCAAAAAATTGTTTCAAAATCGTTCAACACGGGTCCAACGATGGACGTTCGTTGAACGGTTATTTGGACGTTGTCCAAATTGGACCAACGAACGTCCTTCATTGGACGATTTTGAAACCAACCGTTCTTAGAGGGTGGGCTAGAGTGCTCTAGCAGAAACCGGAGAAACCAGCCGCCTGGCAACCCTATACCAACATATCCCGGTCAGCGTGGCAAGCAGAAAGTTAGCAAAAGTTGAGCAAAGCGAAATTGATGCTGGCAGACAAAGAGAATAGTGAAAGAGACGCAGAGTGAAAATCAGTCAAAACGGCAACACTCCCTTTACGATGATTTCTACACTAGAATTTGGCAACCGTTTCCAAAGGCAGCACTTTAAATGACTCCTATTATATTTTGAAAACAAACCTTTTGTCGATCGTTGGATTTGTTTATCAAACGATGTGCATTTTGAAACAAAGAGATGAAATAATTCTAAAGCTTGTTTTTACTCATACATAGACTCTAGAATGCACCTTACAATCACGATTGCACTAAATTCTGACGAAAATTCAAATTTCTTTTTTGATAGATTTACAATACTTATCTCCTCCAACTCAGGCATGAGTAATGTTTATTTACATTGCACGATTGGTCTGCTCAATAAGGTATTTTTGGCTTCACACTATTCGTCTCTTTCCCTATTCTCTTTGCTGGCAGAGTTTCTGAGAGCATTTTGCGCGATTTGTGCGAGAATAGGTTTGTTCCAGTACCAGGAGAAACTGGAAGTACTCCGGAGCAAACAGGGAGAAAATCGTTCCTGTACTATCTTCTTCTCTTTTTTCTTCTTCTGGTGGCAAACCGGAGTGAAAAGGAGCAAGAATTTTTTGCTCCGGAGCAACAGGGAGTAACTTCCATGTACTGGAACAAACCTAATTCTGACAACGAATTCGCTCAAATGAAACTACCGTTTCTGACAGAAGCGGTTAAACCTATAGGATACGTCAAACCATGGATACGTCATGGCCTCTTGGCCACACTCTAACTAGAGTGCTCTAGTTAAACCAACCGCCCAGTAAAGTTCAGCCGGAAATGAACTGGAATTCTGGCTGGTTCCAGTTCGTACACGGGCTCCAGTGACACAACCGATTCTAGTTAGAATCGGTTGTTGCACTGGAGCCGGAATACGAACTGGAACCAGCCAGAATTCCAGTTCATTTCCGGCTGATGCTGCTCACTTTTATCCAGAATCCAGTCAGAAATGTACGGCCAAGATCTCTGCACGCTTCCTGCCACATCTTTGTCAGATGTTTTGCTCGATTCGTGCTAAATTCTACCAGGTAGGAACTGCCAGGATCTTTGCACAGTTTATGTCCGAGTTATGCCAGGGTTTTGCTCGCTTCCTGTCAAAATTTGCCAGAAAACGCGAGCGAAACCGAGTTCGCCCTAGCTCAACTAACTCGAAAGGATACGCGCAAAAATCTGACATGGCTGCCAAACCAAGACTTACAGAAATCTAGCAGAGCTGTCTCTGCCAGAAAATTTGCTCACTGGGATGGAGTTTGACAGCGACCAACATATATGGGGCGTTATAGCTATAAAGCCCCAAACAAAGAATTATGTTCGGCTCTATACACGATATTTAAGCATTCCACACGATGTTTCGCATCTTGTGGGATGATTTAATACCATATTATTCAGAAAATCAACATTTTGTAACTAATTACAGCTTTTAATCAATCGATTCAAAATCAATGTTTTGATTTTCATGGCAGTGATGCTGGCTGTACAGACCCGGTCAGTGTGGCAAGCAGAAAGTTAACAAAAGTTGAGCAAAGCGAAATTGATGCTGGCAGAGTTTCTGCGAGCATTTTGCGCGATTTGTGCGAGAATTCTGGCAACGAATTCGCTCAAATGCAACAACCGTTTCTGACAGAAGCGGTTAAACCAACCGATGCTGCTCACTTTTATCCAGAATCCAGATAGAAATGTACGGCCAAGATCTCTGCACGCTTCCTACCACATCTTTGTCAGATCTTTTGCTCGATTTGTGCTAAATTCTACCAGGTAGGAATTGCCAGGATCTTTGCACAGTTTATGTCCGAGTTATGCCAGGATTTTGCTCGGTTCCTGTCAAAATTTGCCAGAAAACGCGAGCGAAACCGAGTTCGCCCTAGCTCAACTAACCCGACAGGATACGCGAAAAAATCTAACAGGGCTGCCAAACCAAGGCTTACAGAAATCTAGCAGAGCAGTCTCTGCCAGAAAATTTGCTCACTGGGGAGACGTCGTCCTTGACAGGGGGCTGGAAGAAACAGACACTACACGCTCGTAAAAAGTTACTCAGACTCTGAGTAGTTTTTAACTCAGTTTTGAATGATGTTCGTGAACGTCAAAAATTGAGTTGACAGGTATAATATCTCTGAGTAACTCTGACTCTCTTTTTGGGTATTACACAAGAAACCGTTTTGGAGTTACCAAATGGAAAAGCCATTTTTCGCCAAGTTAAAAATTCCAAGCGTCATCCGCCATTTTCCATTAGTAGGTACAGGCTCGTTTAGTTATCGTTCATCAGCTTTTTAAAAATAATTTGTTCAAATATTTATAATAGTTGGAGCTAGAATTGTAGTGTTTGTGGTAAAATACATTTAAATTTTAAGAGTGGATTTGAGCAACCTGCATGCAGAACATTTGAGAAGTGGTGGATACTGAAACGGTAATGAAGTTACGAGGTAATATTTACGCTATACTTACAAAAAAAAACATAAAATTTAATAAACTGAAGTTTCTTTAAGTATTATTGTAAAAATATTCCATGAGAAAAGAAAGCCTGGATTGTATTACATCCAAAACAAAATTTTTACGGCCAATTTCTTCACTGGATGAAAATAGGTTTAGCTCCAGTTCAGATGCAACAATCGATCGTGAACCAGTTTAAATAGGAATCGGTTGTTGCACTTCAGTTGAACTCCGGAAAGAAATGATTTAGAATTCCAAGTCATGATCCGGGTGTTTCCCAGTAAAGTTCAGCCGGAAATGAGCCGGATTCCGGCTGGCTCCAGTTAGTATTCAAGCTCCAGTGACACAACCTATTCTAACTAGAATCGTTTGTATCACTGGAGCCGGAATACTAACTGGAACCAGCTGGAATTCTGACTCATTTCTGGCTGAACTTTACTGGGTTTTAATGAAATATTGCACTCATAAATTGAGTATCATTCTACCCAAACTCTGAGAAATTTCAACTCAATTTTTGGCTTTTTTGTCTACTCAAAAATTGGGTAAGCTTCTGCTCATAATATGAGTAATAATCGCTCAATTTTTGGTTTTGTTAAAGTTCTACTGAACCCAAAATTTGAGTAATGTTCAACTCAAAGTCTGAGTAATAATCACTCAATTTTTGGTTTTGTTAAAGTTGTACTGAACTCAAAATTTGAGTAATTTTCAACTCAAAATCTGAGTAATAGTGACGCACTTTTAGGTTTAGTGTGGATTATATTGTACTCAAAAACCGAGTAATAATTACTCAGTTTTTGGTTCAGGCAGGCTTGCTCAAATTTGAGTAACTCTGGAATTACTCAATTTAAGGGTTGTTCCACTTTATCTGGAAATGGGTGGGATTAAACTCAATTTTGAGTTACTTTTTACGAGCGTGTACCCAATGAGACGTCCAAAAAATTGTTTCAAAATCGTTCAACACGGGTCCAACGATGGACGTTTGTTGAACGGTTATTTGGACGTTTGAAAACTACTCATTTTCAATAAAAGTGGAATAACCCATTAAATGGGTAAAGCGTTTGTACCCATAAATGAGTACAGACCTTGTACGTCAACCTGGGTATGTTTCACCCATTATTTTTCGCAGAACTGTTACAACAAAATGCGTAAAAAATACCCATTCATGAAATTCGCGCCAGAATGAAAAATACTGTTAATAGAATTATTTCTGAATTAAAAAAACATAAATAATAACATTCATTTCACATTATTGTTTCCTTATAAAAGTATAGCTTCTCTAAAAATGCCGAACTGGCGCATATTTTCAACATCCTCAGTAGTCTAAACAGACGTTGTTTTCGGAGCATTGCCGAAATGTTCCGTTTCCGCCACGGACTCCGATGCAGGGCGATAATTTGCAGGTTCCACTACGATCCTTAGTTTGCAGGTTAACTCACTTGAAATAATGCTTAAGGATTTTTCACCCATTATCAAGATCAATATACCCATTGACATTACCTCATCGAGTAGTTGTGAAATGAATAAAAAGTACTCATTGTTAAAAGCAAAAAATACCCATTTTTTGACAGCTCGAATAACTTCAGAAAATGGGCAATTTGGATACATAAAATGGGTAAAGTTTTTTTACCGTGTGCGGACATAACCGATTCTAACTAGAATCGGTTGTGTCACTGGAGCCAGAATCCGAATTGGAACCAGCCAGAATTCCAGTTCGTTTCCGGCGGAGCTTAACTGGGAACAGCACCTTCCCAGTTAAGCTCAGCCGGAAATAAACCGGAATTCTGGCTGGAACCAGTTCGTATTTCGGCTCCAGTAACACAACCGATTCTAGTTAGAATCGGTTGTGTCACGAGCCGGAATACGAACTGGAATCAGCCAGAATTCCAGATCATTTCCGACTGAACTTTACTGGGGTAGTTAGAATCGGTTGTGTCGCAAAGGTGTATGCACCACTTTATTGGCAACATTGCAAAACCGGTAAAAAATCGTCGGATCTTCGTCATATGTAAATATTTACATTCTTGTTTTTTTTTGTGTTGTCCTTAGACGGCTAAGACCAATCACGGTCCATCTCGCCCATTCTTGTTTTTATTGAAATTTTGAGCTTTCTGCAGTGATATTTTGTTCGTCCTATTTCTTCAGCATCACAATGCTGCGTTCGTGCTGTATCCCAGTCTGTAAGAATGCAAAATTAGGCGCTGATCAGAGCATAGGTTTTCATCTGTTTCCAACGAATACGGAGCTACGACACAAATGGGTTGAATTTCTTGGCTTAGATTGTAAAAAGTTCCGCTGGAGACAAAAGTATGTCTGTTCTGAGCACTTTCTACTTTCGGAACTGATTGAGAATAACGGACAGAAGCAGTTGCTAGATGGAGGTAAGCGCTAATAAAATATTATTTTATAAAAACTAATAGAAATGTTTTATTTTTATAGCCATTCCATCAATATATTCCGCTGATGAATGTGACGAAGATTTGGAATACCTTGATTATGATTATCTAACAGACACGGATCGACCAATTGAACGTGATAATCTGGTTTCGGAGAACGCAGCCCGAACGCATATGGAAGACGTCAAATTATGGACTTTGTTTTGTAGAATCTGTCTGAAAAAACGGTCCGAGCTGTTGTCACTTAACTCAATGCTACACAACGTCGCACTAATAGATATCATCTACACAGTCACAGGTCTTAGCCTAGATGTTGGTGTTAAGTTGCCTATGAAAATCTGTACGAGTTGCGTCTGTAAGCTAGACTTGGCCTTTAACGTAAGGATTGAAATCATGCATTTCGATCTAATTCTAAAGAATATGATTGAAACTGGACAATTGGATAGTTATTACGAAACTTACGATGACCATCTCTTTGACGTTAAGAGTCCAAACGAATCCTACTTGAGTGAGTTAATAAAGAAGGTTGAAGGGTACCCGGCTCCAATGGTTTGTATTTGTTAAATAACTCGTGTTACTTTAGACTAATGATTTCCAGTTTCAGGAACACGAAAAACAATTGACACTGCCTGAATTAATCGAAAAAGTTCACGCACAAGAACAATCAACTGCAATTGTTTCCATGCCCTCTAATGAAGAGTTGGAATGTATTAATGAGCCCATGCAAGAGGAACATTTGGAGAACGATCAAGAAGAACAAGCAACAATTGATTCAAAGGAACAGATCATAAAAGAATCTACCGAAGAAAGCGTTGCATTCGTGCAATGCGATAATTCTTTCGATTTGAAGCAGGAGTTCACTTCCGATTCAGAAGATGAACGCAGCTCAGCTCCAAAACGATACGTGTTTTCTTGGAAAGAACTCTACAAGCCAAAAATCATTCCCAAAAAGCGTAGAAATATTCCAGAGTTACCTAAACCAGAGCTTATACCAAATACCTGCTATATATGTAACAGTTCCTACGAAGATGGTAATGCGCTGGAATCACACTTCGAAGAGCACGTCAGCATTCTACCATACACATGCGAGCAGTGCAACACGGAAGCGCACCCGCAAGTGTTTAGAACGCTGATTTCGCTCAATAGGCACCTTCGATCGCACCTCTACCCATTTCTGTGTGAGCACTGTCCTTTACGGTTTTACACAAAGGCTAGTTATACAACACATTTGGAAGAAAAACACGAGACTGGCAGGGATGGGTCTACTTGCAATATTTGTGGGCGGTATTTTGCAGCGAAACGACCATTCCTTAAACACATGGCGGATCACAGGATAATTGACAGTGCCAAATATAAGTGTGAAAACTGCGGCAAAATATTTCGAGATGGTGGATTACTTAGAAGGCACGTAAGAATTCACACAGGTAAGTGAAAGTTTCTTGCAGTTAAGCATAATTTACCAGATTTATTCCTTCAGGGGAACAGCCTTTTGAATGTAAGAAATGTGGTAGAAGATTCAACCACGAGGCCAATTTCCAGAACCACAAACGACTTCACATCGGAGAAAAGGCTTACATCTGCAGTGAGTGTGGTAAAAATTTCGTCAACGCAACAGCACTCCGTTACCATATGGCTGACCATTTTCCGAACGATCCACAATATCGAGTTCAAAATCAGAGGTTCAATGACGGTAAATTGAAGAATCCGAAGTTCTACGCTTGTCCGGTTGAAGGCTGCAGTTTCGTTTCGAGCGTATACGTTGCTTACAGCGACCATCGCAACAAACACATGGCCAGACACCAGTGTGCGATTTGTCAGAAAAAATTCGGCTCTAAAAGTATACTTGCGAGACATACTGCAATAATTCACGAAGGTATTGTTCCGGAGAAGAACCTTCCCTGTCCTTACTGTAGCAAGTGCTTTAGCAACAAACGTCATTTGCGACTGCATATTGACGTCCACGAAAATAACCGCAGGTTCAAGTGTAGCTTTTGCGAAAAGACTTTTATCCAGAAGATAAATTGTGTGGTACACGAGAGAACACATACCGGCGAACGGCCATCTGTGTGTCGAATTTGTCCAGCAAAATTCATCACTTCATCGAACAGGAATAAGCACGAGAAACTTTGTCATTTCAGAAACGAATCTGAGGAAATCAACGTGATCGGGTGCGTGAAGCACCTTTGTGAAGGTGATGGTTACATTGGTGAAATAGACGTTGAGACCTAGCGGATAAAGTGCCACGGTGATGACAAAAAACAATGAATCATTGTTAGTGTTAGATGTTAGAATTATTTAAAAATGAATTCAGATATTGTGAATATAGCTATTTTTCTAGTTGAACTCTTATTGGGGAGAATGTTGTATTAATTCAATAAGTTTTTGACATATATTAAATCCCTTTATTTTTTTCTTGTGTTTAATTTTGTATTTGATTATATTGTTTAGTTTACATTACATTTCTAATTCAATGTATTGGGTGTTTAGCCATAACTGGTGACTTTTCATCTCTATTGCTCACACAATTCGTTTAATTAATATTGTGAATCTTTTCTAAAATCCACACCGCGATATTTCAGCCAGGCGCCACGAAGCTCTGCGCCGAATTACGCGCATGTTCACTTTGCATTAGTGCAAGCGAAAAAACGATTTGACATTTATTTTTGTTTCGTTCGCACTCATGTGAGTCACATATAGCAGAAACGCTAGTTTATCTCGGGATATACAACAATATGCTTTCGTAGTTGTCATTTTTTCAGATGGAATTATACGCAAACCTAAATGAATTTTAAAAACTGACTATAAAAAATTAAAGGGTTGTGTACAGGACACGACCACGGTGACATTAAAAATATAGCTTTTTTATCTATCACACATATCGACACACGTTCTTGTTCACTCGCCTGTTTTCATATGTTACAATTTGCTATATACCCTCCCCATTAAAACATAATTTATTGAAGGTCTTTTAACGGTAATCTATTAATTAATCAAGTATCTCACTAGGTGATTGGCATTATTTGGCTGATCCATCTAGTAAAAATAGGCTGGTCTGTCCAGAAAATATATTCAAAAGAAAAGTTCCATATTGAGAGCTGTGATGAGGAAACCCACGCCCGCCAACGGAAATATACAGATTCTCCATAAAATATGAAATTTCATTTTCCATTAAATTTTCAATAATGTACTAATGAACTTAAGTAAACAATCTTAAGTGTAAGTATTTCTTGATCGATTAGTGGTGGAAAAATGAAATTATTTGATAAATTACATTGTTATGCAACGTTCGCACTACCAGTTAAAACGGGTTTTTATGCTATCTTGGTGACATTTTTCTTGTTGCTAATTATTAAAACGTGTTATAACTCTGTAGTGTAAACATTGTATTATTAAACCAATTCTGCAGCGTTTTATGTTATATAGGTGTTTTATGTGGTAATAGGACTGACATAATTATATCTTCAGTACAGCGGTTTGTTTCATAATTTAAAACAGATTTATTTTAAAATTTAAATTAGTATACCCAACCGTATTTGTTGTATACCTTAAAACGCAATTAGAACTGTGTTTTAAATACATAGGGTAGGACAGATATTCTGACTGGTTAAACTGGGAAAACAATTTTAAGTCCAGTAACGCTTAAGACATGGCTTGAATTTGAATCGAAAAAGAACACCCGCTTCAACTGCTGCTGGGACGGTAAGTTCTGTTTTAAAATTTTCCGTTGTGTGCAGTACGAAACAAAAGTGTTTGAAATTAGAAAACAAAAAGTTCTGCTGGGAATGTGATTGTTTCCGATGCAATTACACTCAGATTTTTCACGCAGCGGATACAGGCCGTGTAAATGAAAACCGCGTAAATTTCAAAATCCGCGTAAAAAACCTGAGTGTACTCTCCTATATAAAATACTACGCTGCTGAACAGTGCAATAACTACAGAAGCACGTTGTAAGATAAAAACATATAACCGAAATATGAAACATGAAAACCAATTGGCTCTTTACCCTACGCAGCTACAAAGCGCCGTAAACATGGATTAACAAGTTACAACGCACACGCATGCATAAAAATATATTTTTTTTCAAACGCAACACTCACACACCGTATTGAATTAAATCCAAACCACCCCGCCCACCCACTTTGCAAATCATTCTGTGACACCATGCTGGTACCCGACAAATCCGCACACGGCCACCGCTGCCGAAAATGCATAGCGTCTACCGCTTATTGTAGTGCCCAGACGCTGCAGCCATGATCTTACCCGTTCGACATAAGAACAAAAACTGATTCAAACGGGTACGCGTCACCTCTATTTATAAACTAACCGTAGGGTGATGTGCCTATTATGGCAGTAGAGCCTATTGTGACCCTATTTCGTACCCCTTGGTTTCGAACCAAGCATATGAGATAATGACAATATCGATTTGGCTAAAACAGGTGTGCAAAAAAAGCTCAAGTTATATTCTTTATTTGTTGTGCACATACGTATTCAGAACTATCCACTAAATCCAACTTTTAATTAAAACAAAATCACCTTATTGAAATATCTGCTAATCCGCCTCACTCGCGTAGTGAACCGAAACAGGACGCAACGGCGCTTAGCAAAATAAACACTTTCGAGCCAGCCTTTACCGCCTCATATCTCGTTATTCCGGCACAAATATATTAAATATTGCACTGATACATACCTTTATTTTAGCTGGAGAACCTTTTTACGATTATTTCACTTTAAAAGCACTCGTCAAACACTAGAATAGGCCTAGTGTTATAATAGGATAAAACTAAATACGGGGGTTCCTATTATTGGCATGTTTTGCTGATACACTACCACAATCAAAACCAACTTTTTGCATCCATCATACAGAAAAGAATCACCAGTGCGGCCAAACCAAAACATGAACTTGAAAACATAATGTTATGCAATTTCAGGTATAAGAAATCAATTATTTCAAGTTATTCAACTAATTGTTGATCGCAGATATTTTATTTTCATCTGCACATACAATTTGGATCGGGAGGAAGTAATGTGTGATGTGAACTTTATATTCCAGTTGTTAACTTTCGCATGGTTATTTCCTGCATGCGCAGTTCTGGGCGCTCTTCTACTAACAGCTGATGAGTTTCTTTCGTGTGCGTAATGTTTACGTTTGTTTTGATCGGCTGAAAAAAGCAGAATAATTCGTTTTACAAATCACGCGCTGGCGTCCATGATCTGGATACCTAGTTAGAATCGACGCAAATGAAATATGAGGCATTGCGTTTCAACTAGATTGTTTTTCGATGAGGTGGAAATCGGCACACCCATGAGGCGATAATTGGAACGTTCAGGTGGGAATAGATGCACAGAATAGAACATTTATTTTCATTTATGCTGAAAATTGAGACAATTCTGCCAAATAAGCATTATACAGATGTTTAAGAAACAGTACACTGATACTTTATTCTGAAAAAGGTTATAGGTAATATGGCTTCTTTTTAAGTTGTTCAAAAAATAGTGCGACCCTCTCCATAATGGTGCCAAAATAGGCTCATCACCCTATATGGTTTAGTCACTTAGGTGCGAGTGTGTGCAAATGCCAACGTTACCGAAAATCGATAGCGCTTATTGCATCGCCCGGAGACGACGTTGCTCGTGTGGGATAAGAGCAACAACTGATTTAAACGGACATGCGTTGCTTCTATTTATGACTTTTCGTGTTTCATTGAGCAACTAAGCTGCCCTCTTTTGACGGCTGTGTCTGAGAAATCTGCCTCACGAATGGTATTTTTCCCGTTTTTTGTGAACTTTTTAATTTTACCAATTTCCAAAAGACTACTTTTATTGGGGAGATATTAAATTATTACCAATATTTAAGTTAGGTGTTTCTGAATCGGTTGGTGTATGAATGATTAAAATCCATCTAGTAATATCGGAGTTATAAGCGTGCAAACCTTACATAGTTTCGTTACATGGGAGATAGTTTAGATTTTAGAATGACACCTAGCCCCAGATAGTGGAGTAAGACATTTTTAATGTCAAAAAATTATTGTTGCAATTGATGATAGCAATGATTTTTATCGGAAATTGCTAATTTATTGGCGTTTTCGTTTTTCCTTGGTGCTACACCGGTGGAGTGCAAAGAAAGAGATAGACTGATTACACCCAAGTTTGAATGAGTGTAGCACCGACTACACTGGTGTAATGCACTGTCAAAAACGAAAATGTTTAAGACACTGGTAATTCCAAACGTAAAGTGCCACAGAGCTTATCGGTGGCAGGCAACTGTCACTCGGATCGACGTCACTAGTACACTGCGTCACTTCCTATGTCTTAAGAGTCAGTGTGCAACATCCGAGGGCGGGAGATCCCTGTCAGGTACGCAGGGCGAAGTCCAATCACTTCGACACGAAGCTTTCACCGCGGCCCTGGGACTGGAGGCCAACACCGACAGTCTAGGCGGGGATGCGCTGGTAGCCGTTCTACTACGTGCGTGCGACGCCACCATGCCGAGGAAAACCTTGCCAAGAAACGGCAGATGCCCGGTATACTGGTGGAGTGCCGAGATTGCAGCTCGACGATCAGCCTGCTTCAGAGCTAGACGTAGGATGCAAAGAGCCCGCACCGAGGATGCAAGAGAGAACCGCCGTGAAGTGTTTCGAACTGCGAAATTGGCCCTGTGTGAGAGTGCCAACGCGAATCCGTGGGGTGACGCCTACAGAATCGTGATGGCCAAGACCAGTGATCACCCCCAGAACGCTCTCCAGATCGGTTGGCGACGATTATCGAAGTACTCTTTCCGTCTCGAGCCACAAGCCCCTGGCCACCTGCACTACGAGACAGTGCGGACACGGCCGAAATGGTGGTTCCGGTGACGAATGAAGAACTACTCGCAGTGGCTGTCCAGAGCCTGTCGATCATCTGGTTGAACTGTTCACCATTGATATTGGCAATCGCGATACGCTCCGCAGAGAAATGTACTACCTCTTGGACCGGGAACCGTCCCGTTGTACAAATTGCCGCCATCCTAGACCCGCCCGCCACCCAATTGCCGGTATCGACAGGGACGTTGTACGGGTCGGATAGGAGGGCGACATCTGTCCTCGCCTCCGAGACCGACTGCCACAGCAGCTGCTGAGCAGATACACAGTGGTTAAGATTCAGCTGTGTTACTTGCACGGTTTCTTCTTACTGGCCTCACCGAAGGGATACGAAGGTCCACCCATAACATGGTGACGGTCTTGCTTCTTACTGGCGCAGATAAGGCATTTTGGTACCCTATCGCATGCCTGTGCCTTGTGTCCCTCCTCACCACAACGACGACACAACTTACTTTTGTCTGGACCCTTGAAGTCGTAGGACTTATGGCCGGACTCTAGGCACCGATAGCACCTGTCCATTGAAAGCGGCTGGGGTATGCTTACTGGGCATACTGACCAGCCGATCTTCAGCTTCCCTCTCTCGATGAACTTTTTGGCTTCCGCAACTGGTAGCCTAAAATAGGCTACCTGCGTGCCAAAGACATGCCCTCTCTTAGACATCTCCGATGGTGTGGACTAGGTCCACTTGCATGCCTTACATAACTAGACACTGTTCTCTATTCATCCACACAAGGTTTTACTAGCTTATTATACAAAATGTTTAGTGAAAATCGAAAAGGCGACCAAGTAATTCAGGGAAGAGAAAGTAAACAAAGAGATACTCTTCTTTCTTCCTTAATATGACCTTTTTATTACTTGGGTCGAGAAACGCATTTTTGGTTACGGCAGAAATGCAGATCAGAGCCATTCTACACCAATAATACCGCTAAATACATAAATACAAATCTACGTACAGATACTTAACCCTTAAATGCATGAATTTAATTTTTCTTTGGCACTGATTTTTCGGTATGGATGCAACCTCTTATTGAGGCTTTATATCACAGAATTCGGTATGTTGCCAAATGGCAACAGTATGCATTAAAGGGTTAAAATATCGCAAAGTTAATCTTCAAATCGATCAGCTTGAGCTTGTGCGACCACCGCTGGCTTCTACTCCGTTATCGATCTGGACTAGCTGAAGTTGCACAGAGAATAAGTAGATAATTATGCTTGGGAGTAACGAAACATCTTTCAATATGCAACTTCTCGTAATCCTAAAGTGTTTTATTGATTAATACCGGCGCCGGCCAGGCCCGAACGTAGATCGCGGAAGGAAAGGGAAGGAATGTTAGTCCGATACTTGCTTTTGCTAGAGGTACTACTATATACTACTGCGCACTCCACAAGTATCACGGGAGGAGGAGATATTTGTTAGTAAGTATAGAAGTTGGATTTTACATCTTCTTTACCGACGCCGGAGAGGTGACTCCACTATCTGGACTACCACACTTACCACCCAACCACCGGCACCGTCCGAAAAGGTAATCTTCAAATCGGTCAATCGTTAAACTAATTACAGTAGTGCTTACAACTTCCACTAGATTATAATTATTATTGTAATATTCTAAGAAACTAAGCATAGCCGGTAATAAGATGTAGAACAAGTTTCAAGTAAATAAAATCACTTCGCCTGTTAAGGTAGTATTACCTTCAGCTTTTTTCAATAGACTAGTACATGTAAAACTTAGAATCGACATTAATAATATTACCTTCGAACGAACCTTATCACCTTTACAAGGGAGCATACTCCACCAGATCTTCCGCCTCCTCATCCTGCGGTATCTCAACGTAATAATCTACAGTTTGGACTTCCACTGCGGAGTTGCCCTCTTGCAGCTCGTTTTGAATGGTATCAACTTCTACCTTAACTTGTGCTTCCGGGTGGGTTTTCTCGTGCTTTTTCCTACCCGAAGACGAAATAAACGCAGCTGGACAGAATCGGCACGCATGAGGCCGCTCACCGGTATGGATTTTTTCGTGTGAAATGCAGTTTGTCTTCTGTACAAAGCGCTTGTCGCAAAACCTACACTTGTATTTTCGGTTATTCTCGTGCACATCGATATGAATGTTGAGTTTCTGTCGACAGCTGAACATTTTCGGACAGTACGGACAGGGTTTGTTTTTAGGAATTTGTTTGTTCTCGTGCGCTACCATGATGTGTTTATTGAGACCCGATCTAAATGGGAATCGCTTCTCGCAAATTTCGCATTGAAATTTTTTCCGATGTGCGTTCTTATGGTAGAAGTAGGCCCGGTACAAGTTGGTCACATAGCCACAACCCGCAACATCGCATACATACTCTTTGAGACGGTTAACGTCAGTTGATGAACGTAGCGTAAATTCGGTCTCGGAATAGCGTGGGCGCTGACCTGTTGGCTGAATCCTGAATCGCGGATCGTCCGGGAAGTGAACAGCCATATGATAGCGAAGCGCCGTTCCGCAGACAAACCTTTTATCACACTCAGTGCAACGATGAGCCCGCTCTCCGGTATGTGTACGCTTATGGTTCTGAAAGTTTGCTTCGTGGTTGAACCGTCTGCCACATTTTTTACACTCGTACGGCTTCTCACCTGTATGAATGCGAAGATGCCGTTTAAGCAATGGTTTACTATTGAACATTTTGCCGCAGTATTCACAGGTAAAGGTACCCTCCGCCATGGCACGATGCTTGGCCAAATGAATTGCAAAAGGCCGTTTCTGAGTAAAATGCTTCCCACATGAGTCACACGTAAAGCCATCGCCTACGGCACCTTCGTGAGTGTTAACGTGCTTCATATAGTAATAACCGTTTGAGAACCGACCGGGGCAATAGTCACACTTGTAAGGATAAAGATGCGACTGAAGGTGCTTGTTGACACCATAGAGCGATTTAAACACCTGAGGATATTCATCCGTATTGCATTCCGTGCATGTAAATGGCAGAAGACCAATGTGTTTCTCCATGTGCGTATCCAACTCATCGGCATCTTTGTGGGATATTTTACATATGTAGCATGTATGAGGAACAAGCACTGGTTTTGGTTTAAATTCATAGCTACGTTTCGGCTTAGGTGCACTCTTCGGTGTATATAATTCTTTCCAAGAAAAGACAAACTGTTTTTTGTTGGGCTCACTCTCATCATCCGAGTCAGAAATTTGCTGTTTCAAGCGATTAGCTGAATTTTCGTGCTCAGCGAAGGGTTCTTGCTTTTTTATCTGCGGTTCCTGAATAGGTTCTCCAGCCGTTTCTTTTTCAGACATTGTGTCTGATGCAGTTTCAACCAGAATATTTTCGTCATACAAAGATTCCTCCTCAATGGTCTCTTCATTAGCTACTGGTTGGGTACCCACCTCCATCGAGGCTCCCTTTTCCTTTTTTATATCTGTAAAACAAACCATGTTGACTTGTTTTCCGAGCACAGGATTCACGACTTGAACATTTATTGGCTAGAAAACGAAAAGAATAATTAAGAAATTACAAATGCAAATCTATCAAGCAAATAATACCGAAATCGACATTTCATTCTTCACTGTCGTCATCAAGTTATCTAGATAATCTTCATTCGCGCTTTTTGTTTCGAAACGATTTTTATCATAGAACTTGTAATGATAAACCAACTGCTGTTTTCTGAGTAGACTTTTCAGTTTCTTGTTGTTGTGTATCAGCTCAATTCTTACATTAAATGCCAGATCAAGCTTAGCAACACAGCTAGTACAGATTTTTGTGGGAACTAGTACATCCGTGTTGATTTTAAGACCAGCGATAGTGTAGATAATATCAGTTAGCGTAGCATTGTGTAGTTTGGAGCTGAACGGCAGTAAGTCGGACCGCTTCCTGAGGCAAATACGACAGAACAACGATCGTAATTCCTCCTCTTGTTCCACCGTACCACTTGGAACGTCATGCTGAATTGAATCATTAGAGATCATAACATCTTCACGTTCAAAAAATTCATCATCATCGTCTCCATCGGGGACGAATACCATTGGAACAGCTAAAACAAATACGGTTTAAATACTCCATCAGAAGAAAAAAAACTCCAGCTCACCTCCCTCTAATAGTTTCGTCGCTCCATTTTCCTCGATCAGCTCCGAGTGCAGGAAGTGCTCCGAGCAGATATACTTTCCTCGCCAGCGAAACTTGGAGACGTCAACGCCAACAAATTCCATCCAAACTTTTCGCAACTTTAAATCCGGCGGAAATGGATGAAAGCCAACGCTTCGATCAACACCGGATTTGGCGTTTCGACAAATGGGGATACAACACATGAGAGCCATTGTACACTGTTCTGCAGAGAATGTGGTCTGAAATTTAATGAGTTAAGGGAGTACTTTACAGTTATTACAACTTAACAACTAAGTGCAAGTTGTGCGAAAACTACGAAACCATACCCGGGATGAAAGTGAATATAAATGATCGTTAGTACCAAACAACAGCGACATCACTGTAGTTTGACAGCACAATAATATAATATCCTAGACGAACATGTCAAAAGGTCCTAGTATTCCGGCTACAGTGTCATAACCGATTCTAATTAGAAACGGTTGTGTCACTGGAGTCGGAATATACACATTAAAACCAGCCAGAACTCCGGTTCATTT
>NW_026683790.1:0-23721 GCF_030247195.1 Topomyia yanbarensis | reverse complement strand
TCTGTCGCCATTTCTAGGTAATTTAGCAATCATCAGTGTCATTTAACTATTTTCGACTTTGTTTTAATGCTGCTATGCATTTGTTATTTTGTGGGGTTTTTATGAGTGGTAAACGGTTTCCCTAATATCATTGCTGTTTTGGTTGTATGTAAACATGCTGAATCTCTGTGAAAAGAATCGACATCTTAATATTTTGTTTATTATTTGTCTATCAGTTATTTAAATCGAACAGAAGACCTGCCAACAGTATTCAAATCGCGGACAATCTGATTGAGATGTCGAGTCTTTATTCAGACACTCAGCGTTTTAAGTCCTTTTTGCCTTAGTTATCTTGTTACATCCTATTTTATATCCATTTCAGGCAGGTGTGTATACACGAAATAATATTTTCGCATCTGCTCATATCACATGCAATAATGTTTATATCTTCATCAAAATTATTCAGGTCTCAAAACATTAGAACAACGTGTTGATTCATGTGAAATTAAATTAAATAATTTATAAGTAAACTAAACATAAACTTAATAACAGAAGAATGCGAAGCTTCATTAATGGCTTTTTGTTTTATTTATTACAGTGCCGGATGATGTAATGACTCGCCAAAAATGTTCGACAATAGATACAGAATACGCAATTAGGATTGTCGGTAGCAATGTGCCGTACCTAATAGGTGTAGTCATATTTGAATATATTAGAGGCCTGAAAAATTAAAGGGTTGTGTACAGGTACAGGATACGAAAGCTGTAACTTGCAGTATGAAAAATACGGCACTTTTCAAGAGTGTGTAATATAATTTTCGAAATTTTTTTAAAGGAAACTAACAAACCCACGCTACTCAGTACGCGCAAATCAAAGTCCGAAATATGAAATGTGTGTCAATAGGCTCTTTACCATACGTACCTACAAATCGCTGAAAACACACCGTCAGCCTAACGCGCACACAGGCATAAAAATAAGTTAATTTAGCCCAATAGGCCACAAGTAGCACACACATGTCGCATCCTGCATTGTTGAATTCAATCCAAACCCATTCCACCAACTTACCTTTCCCACCTACATTGCTAATCATTGTGTGTACACGACTCGAACCTATCGCATTTTCATTTTCGTGTGTGCATTTCTACTCGTGTTTCAACTCGCGTAGCGCACGAATAATGTTTCAACACACGCAGCGCACGATAAACTTTGGCCAAAACAAGCAAACGGGTGCAAGTTGTACACGGTTTCATTGTGTGCGGATTGAAGAAATGCCATAGCATCTACCACTTATTGTACTGTCCGTTTGGAAAGCAAGCATCGACTGACTCAAACAGACAGGCGGGACCTCTATTTATAATCTCGTGGTATTTCCTTGAGTCACTAAGTGCTTCCTATTGACGGCTCAGCCTATTGGCGTATGTATAGGAGTTTTCACATTAATCGATATCTATTATTTTTTTGGAGTTTTCAATACTGCATTGTTTAAAAACATAAACTATAAAACAATAGAACATAATTTCAGTTAACTTCAGTTAATTGTTTAGCAGTAAAAAGAAGGAAATCTATCCATAAATAAATGAGATATTAGCATTTAAAATAGTGACGCAAAAACGTGACATCATTTGATTTTATATTTTAGAATGACACCCCAGATAGTGCTATAAGACGTTTTCAATGTTAAAATCGAAGAAAGCAGAAGGAAATTGAATATATAGAATCCACCACATTCTGTCGCTTGTGGTACTCAGTGCTGCATTCGGTAACCGTACACAAAAAACCTTCCTACACGGTCGCAAGTACTTATATTCGACTCTTTTTTCGTATAAGTTCTCACAGACAGCAACATATAGTGTCAGTCATACTACGTGAATGCCTTTGCGAAAAAATGTTGTTTTTTCGCTCTTTTGTTCACTCAGTTTCACTGAAGCCTCTCGATGACAGTCAGTTTTGAACATTATTGTCATTAACAATTTTTCAGAGTTGATTGTATTAGCCTGTGCACGCTGACGAAGTCGACTAGCACGTCAACATAAATTGACTTTTACTGTTAGCCGTGATTACAAACATAGCTTCACAGTTTAATGGCAGTGTTGGTAAACACGGCTCACAGTAAAAGTCATTATTTATGTCGACTTCGTTTGCGTGCACAGCCTAATAGAGACGCGCGGAGACTGAGCCAAAAGTTTCAATCGAACCAAAAACAATGGTTCCAAACGAGCAATGTAAATAAATATGGCGGATTTAGGAAGTAACTCGTGGGGAGTGTGGAGATTTAAATAAAAAAAAAATAGATGTAATTATGTTTACGTACGATGAGCGTAAGCTTTATATACATGCAAACCAAGTAACTTTCATGATACAAATAAAGAACGAATAAATTTAAACACATTTTAAACATTACAAAGCCATTGATCGATTGTCTAGTCCCTCATTGTATATAACTGGTAGATACAAAGTCAGAACATTATAAACCTATCAAATATTTTTTTCCTATTATCGTGATATTCGTCATATTAATTTTGAATGACATCAGCAAAGCGCCAACTGTGCGACAATATTGCTATTACTCATCAACTGTATTTTCGATATATCCTCTCCAGTGCGACGAAAAACATTTACACAGGCTCAGTTACGTGAATCAATGCGCTTTCGATGCATGAATCAGTATTTACGAAATATTTCTCAAAAGATATACGTCAAGCTTTCATTAAAACAACAAGTCACTCGTTGTTTGCACAAAACTCCTGGTTGTCAAAACTAGCAGACAGCACATCTTGGTAAACTGTGCAATCTCTTCGCGTGTCTTTATATTTAAAACATCGTCTTTGAATTTTTTTTACAAGTGGTCTATCCCCCATAGAGATCTATGCAAATCATTTCACACACACTAATTGGGGGTTTGTTTTACGTTACGTTGAAAATCACAATCGTATACAGGTTCGCATTAGAGTTCCTATATATAGAGTTAGGCGGACACAAAAGCCGGAAAACTGGCAGCTCTTATTCCAGGAAGAAAACACTGGCAACCCATGCCAATGTTCAAGCTCTAGCTTAATGATTTCATTGTCGTCGTGAGTAAGAACTTCACATGTACGAATGGAAAACCAATTCGCAGATCTGATGAAATGATTTCATACTTGTGCGAATATCTCTTTGTGTTACAAAAAAAATCTTGTTCTTTTCGTTTCTCTGCACTCGATAACACAAGAAAAGAGTAAAATAATTATGACAATAATCACAATACCTTTTCCATATACATCCAAAGAGAACATATTATGTGACGTCATGCTCGATTGGCTCCGCCATTTGACATGTTCAATTGGCTCCGCTCAGTGTCTCCGCCTAACTATGAATATAGTAACTATAGTTCGCATGTGTGAATCACCATTGTATCCAAGTTTGCTTACAAGTCCCGTATCGCGATTGCTGGCCGATCGAAGCGCCGACCAGTGGAAAGTTGCTGCTTGCTGTTGTCATTTCAAAGCGACAGTTTTATTTCTTACACAAGTTTAAAACTTGACTTGCACGCTCATTCCAAACTACTCAAAATTTGAGTACACAACACTCAATTTCAAAAATGGGAGCAATATGTCAAAAAATGAGTTTTTATTTGAGGAAAATTAACTCAACTAGTGAATAACCATTCAATTTTCGAAATTTCGAGTGAAAAAAGCACTTATAGACAAGAAAAAGTTAATGAACTTCGACGTTAATTAAAACTTGGATAAAAGACCAAGTCGCGGACATAGCAGTTGTAGAGTTGATTCGAATCATTCACAAAATTAAAAGGTAAGTTTATCTGAGTTTTGCTTCTATTCAAATCAATTACCCTTTCCTGTTTTTTGTAGTTTCTGCCATTACAACGAGGCGCTGATTTACATGAAATAGAAGGAGAAACATTCTCGGATTATATTTCCAGGCATCGTTAGCGCCTGGAGGTTCAGGTAAATGATATTTGAAGTGCCGGTAAGATTTTTTGTTGCTATATTAAAAATACGAATTGATTATTTTTTGCAATTGCTTTTTGAGTAAAATACTCAAAGTTGACATTTTCATCCCAAACTACAAACTGAGTAAACGAAGCAAACTCATTTTTGACTACGTGCACTTTTTATGAAATTGAGTGGCTGGCCACTCAAATTTGAGTTTTTATGAATGAGCGTGTGTATGTCAGTTTTCGGTGCCTAAAGTATTTATAATGGTGTTGAAACGCTCTAAGACACTGTAAAACTTATTTCGGACACGTACAACACCGGTTGACCAAGTTCCATGATGAAAATAATCCGGCCGAAAAGTTATTACGATTTGTTTTCTTAAACCTATGACAGGTGCAGGAAAACAAATCGTTGAACACACTTATAGAGTTACACATTGTCATGTACTCTATATGCTTGTTGATGTATCAGTGGCTCCATAATTGCAAATGTGGCCACAGTTCTAACTACAAATATATTAAAAATTACCGTTTAAGCGGGAGAAGCATTGTTTTCGAGTGTTAGCTGTGTTTATAGTACAGGATGGTGACACTTACGTCAAAATAGACTTAAAAGCTTCCTGCCAGGAGTGCTGGAGTCCTTGAAAAAACGTCTGTTACCTTCCCTCAAGCACCACAATTGCTCCGTTCTGTTTTGACCAGATTTGGCATCTTGCCATTACGGAAAAACACATGGAATGGTATGCAGTGAACAACGACCCGGTGGTAACCAAGGACATGAACCACCCTAATACCACAGACTAACCGACATAACATTATGAGGGAATTCCCTCAAAAAACATCGATCCGGCAATTTTCCAAGAACTCCAACTCCACCTTTTATTCACAGTCCCAAACACTCACTGGTGAGTTACCCCTCAGGTTTAAGAACAAATTTTCACTAGTGGTCTACGCTTGCTCATATGTCAGCGGCGCCATAATTGCAAAAGTGACCACAGTCCCAAGTACAAATATATTCAAAATGACCGTTTAAGCTGGCAAAGCATTGTTTTCGAGTGTTATGTCTGTTAGTCTGTGCTAATACTTCAGAGCCCGTAGAAAAATATGAAGCTATCGTCAAGCGGAACCTTAAGTAAACGCGAAAGATATTTGTCAGTTTAATACAGCTCAAGACAAACTGACGATCTGCGGCGAGAAAAGTGACCAAGGAGGCTGTGCCAAAGTTGATGGAAGGAGTCAAGCGAAAGGCCCGGCAATTCGCATTCGCTAGAAAGGAAGCTTGAGCAACGACACGACTAGACATTAGCATTCCAACACTTTTATTCAAAACGACATATCTACAATGAGTGACTTAGAAAAACTCTAGTAAGAGAACTACGGAGACTCCATTTTGTATCGATTGGATTCGCGTTTAACTGTCAAAAAACGAATCCAATCGAACATTGCCTATCCTTATAACATTGGACGTGTTGCCATACTATGTCGGGGCATACGTTGCCAAAAATGCTGATTTCTCTCCGCAGTTCTCTTTCTAGAGTTTTTCTAGAGTGACTCTCTTTGTTTACTTTCTCTTTCGATTTTCACTGCTTCTCCAAAGGACTTTTCACTTATTTTACAGTATAGATCGAAAGACGTTGGTTTCGACTAGCATATTATGCAAAGAGTTTAGGGATAAACGTTAAATCGACAGAATTATTAACAGAAGAGAAAGTAATCAAAGAGAGTCACTCATTGCAGATATGTCGTTTTGAATAAAAGTTCTAGAAATATGACAATTGGTTAAAAACACATGAAACTAGCAACACTGAATAATTTGTTATTTTTTTTTTCAAATCAGTAATTGAGTTCTACAATTAGGTTCTTTACGGACACAGTTAACCTTTCTTTTCTTAACAGTTCACTTGTGCTGCTTACATGGACTTAGCAAAATTTTGCGGGCGACTAGATTCACTCGAAGCAAATCGCATAGAATTTTTTTAAGTCCATGAAAACAGTACAAGCGAACTGTCAAAAATGAACACTGGAGTTCATTTCTGACGTCATCGTAAAGTATTCCATATGACGACACGAAGGAACCCATAAAGAATGAAGTTCATGTTTGACAAATCTCGGTGGTTTGTTTACTTCGTCAGTTGTGTGATGTTCATCTGTTGCATTCGAACTCACGTAACTCTCGCCCAGTAAAGCTCAGCCGGAAATGAACCGGAATTCTGGCTGGATCCAGCTCGTATTCCGGCTCCAGTGACACAACCGATTCTAGTTAGAATCGGTTGTGTCACTGGAGCCGGAATACGGACTGGAACCAGCCAGAATTCCAGTTCATTTCCGGCTAAACTTTACTGGAATCCGGCTCATTTTATGAGGTTAAATAGGGTTGGTGTACAACCTAATTAGGTACTTTACAGACACAGTTATTCTCACTTTTTTGACAGTGCACTAGTGCTGTTTATACGGACTTGAATAAAAATTAACACTTCAACGACACGAATGAACTCATCGATGAATGAAGTTCATGTTTAACAATTCGGGGTGGTTTGTTTACTTCGTCAGTTGCGTGCAGTGATGTACCAAATCGGGTTTTTATAATTTTGAGAAAAAAACCCAAGGTTTTTTCCCGGTTAAAACGGTTTTTTCGCGGGAAGATTGGGTTTTTTGCATTTTTTGATATTTTGGTAATTGAACATTAATGTATTGTTATCCAAACATTTTTATTTTATTTATGAGCATTATTGTCAGAAAGTTATGCATGTTTATGAATTCTGAATGGTTTTCCTCGATTGAATTATTGTTATAGCGGTGATCCAACATTTTTTTACAAATATTGTGGTTAAATAAGTGATAAAACTTTTCAATGTTTGGGCTAAGTCGATTGTGTTTCTTACTGTGAATCCACCTAAACGAACTAAACATTTTTTCTACTGTTACTGATGTAGTTGATGCCGAAAAAAATCGGATTGTGATTTGTGAGAGTTCTGATTACGGTTCATACTAATGACGAAAGTCAAGGCCACTCGCATTCTGCATATGACTCACTTTTCACCCAACTAAATAGGTATTTTCTAAATTTTGTTTGAATACCTACCTCATTTCGCTAAAAGTATAGCAACCCCTAAAATGAGTAACAAACAGAATAACAGTAGATTGGGCATCACACGATTATTCTAATTTTCACTTGTCAGAGTAACAATGACTATTGTTCCCAGTATTATATGAAACCAGTTGGAATATAGAATGGATCGAAATTAAAGTCGCAGGAACAGAAAATGCTTCGTAAAACCCGTATTAAATATATTAGAATGTGAAAATTGAATTTAAACTTCAAGTTTCAAAATTGGACAGGAGCTTTTCGATTATGTCCTACAGAATAAAAACCGTAAAAAAGCATATCCGGTTCTTGCAAAGGACTTTTCTTTATCCAACTTTTAATCTTGAATGTAACGTTGTACGGAATTTCCTCTGAGCGAATTATACTGGAGGTTCATCCTTGCCGACTTTTTCGGGTGAGAATATTCTAAGCGATTGTCATGCTCAAGGAGCTCTGTCCGATTTTTACGCTTGATGTTTATATTCGATTTTTACATGCTAAGATATCTGGAGTGGATTCTACAAAGTATGTTTTATCCTTGCGACTTTTATTTTCTGTCTCTCAAATGTAAATGCAAGATTCTTTAACCCTCCGGAAGTCGCGCTTATAGCCCACTGAATGAGCAGCCGCTGGTGCCCTAAGACGATTTCGCTAGAATTTCAGAGCAGCATGCACTCAGTGCACTAGCGCGACTGCCGAAAGGATAAAAAACATTAAATGAACATTATACATTCGATAAAACGAAAAAACCCATATTTCGTCCTGGTTAAAATGATTTGGGAAAAAAACCCGGTTAAAACCCCAAAAATAAAAACCCGGGAAGATGGAATTTTTCCCATCGGTACATCACTGGTTGCGTGAGTTTGAGTGCAACGGGTGCTCATTAGAATGGCTTGACATATGACATTTTTCAGTACAGCACTTTTTAAGTGCTATTTGTGGTCCCAAATGCATTTGCAAAATTTCTTGCACGCAGGAGTTTGCCCCTCATGGGTGCATGACGTAGTTTGGTTAATAGTAGCTTCGTGGGTTTTGAGTCTTCTGCTCGATTGGAATGACATTGACAGGTCTCGTGCTCGATTGGAATGACACTAATAGATGAATGGTAAACAAACAATTGACGTGTCGAGTCTTTATCCAGAGGGATTCAGCGTCGTTAATAGTCAAGTGGGAGCGGATAGGTCTTTCGCAACAAGAACACCGATAGGTGTACCTGGGAAGAAATTTCTCCACGTATCAGGTGTAACGGATCCTACTTCTCCGTATTGCGACATATATTATGCAATTAGATCAAGAGGGGTACGTGGTGATAGGTCATGTAGCTTTACATCTACATAGTCTTTTTCTATATACACAGGAATCTTAATTTCTACTTTATGACTTTCAGCCACGTTGTTCCGCAAAACAAAACGTTCGGCTTGGGCTAACGTGTTGAATGATATGAGTACTACATTACGAAGATGATGATACTGAAGATACATAACCTCCTTTAGCCTAAGTTGCATCTTCACCTTCAGCAGGTATTCTACTTCACGAAAACTCAATCGTATTGAACAGAATTTAAAGTCGACGACCGCTGTGTTGGGTCGGAGCAGAGTTTTTTGTCAACTTTACTCATGATGGCAAGAATAAATTAAATGCTTCCTTTGTGCTCAAGACAATGCACACTAGATCGAGAGGTTACTACTTGTTGTTCACTTGGTTCGGAATGGAGGAGCAGAAAAAAGACTGGACCGCATTCTTTACTCGTCACTGAGGCAGACAGAGACATGGAAGTTGAGTATTTGCGGTTGTCTTCAGGGTGGCGTTGTTGCTACCACTCATACGCGACTGTGGTCACAAATAGTTACATGGGGTGAAGATATTCTTGCTCCCAGCGATATTACACTCACATGTAGTTTTCCTTACAGGACATTCCATGTGAAGGTTCCCTCTCGACAGAAATGGTTATATGGAGCGGACAGCAACCGATGCAAGTGGCATGTTACAGTGACGGTTCTTTGATGGAGGGACGTGCTGATGCTGGTGTCTACTGCCGTGGAACAAGATTGCAACAATCTCACTCGCTAGGTAGATGTTCCAAGTAGAAATTTTCGCGTCTATGTGCGGGGTACAATCGGTCCTGGCATGCCGAACCCAAATCGAAGAACTAAGCATTGCTCACACTATCTACCTTGTGCGGGTGCGCGGAAATTTCGCTATTAGTGGAAATGAATGGGTTGATTAATTGGGCAGGGCAGGTGCAGCAATTGACTTCATTGGTCCTGAGCTTGCCCTACCTATTTCGACAAGTTGGATAAAAGAAAAAAATACGGTTCTAGGCCTCGTTCGAGCACCGAGCAATAATTTTGGAGAGATCTTTGTGTCGCCAAATAAAAGCGTTTCTAGGACAACTGCGCCCAGTGATTTCGAAAAATCTACATTTTTCGAAACTCCACTGTGGTATGCTGATCAGGGTTTTAACCGGTCACTGCAAACTCAATTATCACATAGCAACTATTTAGCGCGCTGAGTCTTTTTCATGTTATCTTTGTGAATTCGACTACGGAACCTCATATCTACTGGTATGTAACTGCCCAGTAGTAGCGCAATCTCCTTTCCATCCGATCAGGAAATGATGAGAAGACACAGCGTGTCCCAAATTTCCCGATTACACACAGGAAATGCGTCATTTGAGTCATTCATGTTTCCTGGGATAGGAAGACTATCTTTTCAAGCTATTTAGAGACACCCCTTGTTAACGGGCAGTATGACCAAAGGCTCTGGGAAAATGTGTTTGTTGATTACTGATACTACAAATGTTCCACTGCTAAGTACCAATTTTTCCCTTCTTTTAAATTTTGTTGCATTAATTTGCCGTTCCCTCCGATAAAACCTTATTTTCGCGGGTAGTGTAATAGTGTAATATAATAGTGTAGGCTAATGTGAAGGCATCTCTGATGACCGACATCCCCTTAGGCTTAATGGAGGTTGACTTGAACTGTCAAAAATAATGCCGATAACCTACCTTTTAGATTATATCCATCTAATCATCAGTTATATCCATCTAATACAACCGATAAGAAACCATTTAACATCATCGTTATACTGCGTGATCTAACTAAGCAATACTCGACCGTGACCGATATCACCATGGTCCGACCAGATGAAAATACTTTATTCTCGACTTTATCTGTGAGCTGATTCACGAAGAAGCATCTTGTTTACGTACCTGTCCGGGAAGTCGAGATTGACGGTGTAGTGTCCGACATGGGCCTTAATTGAGAAGCTCTACTGAAGTATGGTATTGACTCCTCGCTTTTTTGTGCCGCGGAACATGAACTGCCATCGTTGCAAACAATTGGGACATACAAGAAAACGTGAATGATTCTCGCAACTAGGATGCTGAGAAGTTTTGCTACCGTGGGCAAACTCCGCATGATCTCTCGACATGGATACCGTTTAGGATGATATTTGTAGGCACTTCTTCCCATGTCTTCGCAACAGTGTTTGGTTGGTGAGAATGCACCCAGGACAGATACCTACACACCGATTCTGTGATCAATTGTTTCTCCACGGCAAACTTTGGGCCAAGGCCACCAAGGCAATTCCAAATCTACCACGACAAAGATCGGTATACAGTACACTAATGACTGCGGATCGATCAGTAACACATACTCAGCCATGTTCTGTATTACGACAAATAAATTTTTCGAACGAATGTGTTTTGATCGAATATGGCTCCCGTTTGCTTTTGATGTCGCTATTTAGAATACAAATCACATTCGTTCGATAAAGCGATCCGTCGTAATGCAGAACAAAGCTGATTTTTGTTTTCGCTCGGACAGTCAACGAGTGCGGACGCCTCTTCAAGCGCTCCGCAAGTAATTTATTAATTAGTATTTTTTTACCTACGTAAACAAACATCGCGCGCGTGCCTCGTAAGTTACAGTGCTATTGAACTTCAAGTAATAGTAAAATAATGCAGTGCGGTGTAAAAACTTGCAACATAAACGACGACCGCTTCCTCTGGAAGTGTGAATTTTGCAGTAGATCGTACCATTCTGCCTGTGTAGGTGTGCAGCGTAATCAGAAAAATTTTATCCGGGCATTTATGGTGCCTGTGTGTGCGGACTGCCAGCACATTATTAGGACAGAGGTCGACACACGCAAAATGATCTATCTACAAGATCAGCTGCTAAAAATGATGAAGTCGCATACGGTCACACAACATCGAACCACAGCTGACCTAAAGAGCCACAGGCTTGAATTGTTCGGTAGCATCGAACAATTACTTAACGACGTAAAGCAGTCAATGCAAGTCGTCCATAAAAAGAACGAAAACATATGCAGTAAACTAGGTCAGCATTTTCATTCCTGTGACAATTTGTTGCAAAATTCGATCGACACCATCAGCAAATTGACCAAAACAATATCGGACAATATGAATCATAAAATTGACGAACGGCTATCACACCTCGAGAACGAACTGCTTTCCACTAAATGTTCTGAGCCGTACCCTCTCGTCAATTCCGACCTATTGGAGGAATTGAAGGAAGAAGTGAAAGCTATTTCCATTGCAATCTCCAACATGACAATACCAGAAAATGGCATGAATCAATCAAAATCCCTGGCTGAAGAATTAGCGGAAAAATCACACGCTACAGTAATCCAACAGAAAATAGATCATACGTCTCCAGGCTGGTGATTTTTGGGCGATAAATGGCAATGGAAGCAGGATTGGACAAAATATGACGCCAAACAACGCATTCGACGACTTCAGGAGAAAGCTGCTGATAAGGCAAGGCGCAACCGAAAACGTCGTAAGCAGTCAAGTCAACGTGACAACGATCGCGCTAACAATCATCATCATAACGACAGACGTCAGACAAATTACTACTTGCCACGGCGAAAAAACAATTTTCCGTTCCTCCCACAACCACCGAACATCCGATTGCAGGTCTTGCAATACCAGCAGTAAAAACAAATTTCATAAACTTTAAAAAAGGTGACACCATCAACCCGTACCGTTCAGCTAACGAAAACATTCAACCCAAACAAATGAAAGTGACACCTACCAGCGGCGAAAATAGTTTAAACACATTGGCAATCACATCTCAACATTCGAACACAGACAGCCAATTTGAACTGGACCCCTTGCGCCCTCCAATCGTACGCCTCACGTCACAATCAACAAATGGCGACGATCGCTTTGTAAAGGCCAGACTTCGCGAACCAAAAATAATGAACATTGTACGCCTATACCTGGCATATATGAAGGACCAACAACCATCTATTTGCGTGGAAGGAATGACGCCGACCAGCATCAAAATGACGCTCGCATCCGAAGGACTACCGACCACTCCTGACCATCTCCTGCGCATTTTCATCGAAGTCTATCAGGAATATGGGCTAAACCCAGACGAAGCAGCAGCAGACCTTGACTCTTATGGAAAATTTTTATCAAGCGAAAGAACCAGGCGCCTTCAACAACTCCGCGAAGCTACGCATAAATTTGGAACGTCGAATTTTCGGAAGTAACGACGCCCTCTATAGAGGAAGAAAATATAACTGTAAGTAATTTAAATATTCCAAAAACTTCTTCGCATCCACAACAGAATTCGACTGAAATTTTGGTCTATTGCCAAAATTTTAATCGAATGAAAAGCCCAGCCAAAACGAAAGAAATCCAACAAAAACTAATTTCATCTTCTTTTAATATAATTCTCGGAACAGAAAGTAGCTGGGATGAAAGCGTAAGAAGCGAAGAAATTTTTGGAAATCAATTTAATGTATTTCGGCATGACCGTAATTTGTCTCTTTGTAATAAAAAGTCAGGAGGAGGAGTCATTATAGCCATAAACGCAGACTTTCCTTCAGAAGAAAAAGAAACCATTAAACATATAGAATTTGAACATATATGGGCAAAAGCAGTAATATCAGGAGAGGTGCACATATTCTCCTCTGTGTACTTTCCACCTGAAAATGCTCACAAAAAATCATTTGCACTATTTTTTCAAACTGTAGAATCTATCATGTCAAACATGGAACCTGAAGTAAAACTGCATATTTATGGCGACTTTAATCAACGTAACACCAACTTCATCGTAGACATTGAAAACGAATCTATCTTACTCCCTGTCGTAGGCGAAAATGAAACACTTCAATACTTCTTTGACAAAATATCTGAATTTGGCCTGCACCAAATCAACCATGTAAAAAATAAACAAAATTCATATTTAGAGCTCTTATTCACGAACTGCACTGAAGACTTCTGTGTTAATGCATCTTTAACTCCATTATGGAAAAATGAAGTATTACACACAGCAATCGAATATTCAATTTTTATTCATCAAAACTCTTCCCCGAACGACTTGGAGTATGAGGAAGTGCCGGAATACCATAAAACTGACTTCGAAGAAGTCAAACGTAGACTATGTAGAATAAATTGGCAAACTGTATTGAGTATAGAAGGAAATGTCAACGAAGCAGTGACTAAATTCTATTTAATTGTAACGAATTTAATCTCTGGAACAGTACCAGTAAAAAGAAGAAGAAGAACTCATGGCGGCCAGCAGCCTGTATGGTTCAACCAACATCTGAAAAATTTTAAAAATAGAAAGCAAAAGGCACATAAAATTTACAAGAAAGAACATAGCATTACAAATCGGCAAAACTATCTGGATATTTGCTCCCAACTCGACATAGCCATTAACACTGCACATGAAGAATATAATCGTAAAATCGAGACTGAAATCAAGACCTATCCAAAGAATTTCTTCAATTACGTGAAAACGAAATTGAAAAGTAGCAACTTTCCATCCCAAATGCATTTTGACGGACATGTAGGAAATAACAATACTGAAATTTGCAATTTATTTGGAAAATTCTTTCAAGAAGTCTATACTTCATATTCCGAAACAGACCGCGACCGCGACTACTTTTCATTTATACCTGAATTTTCAAATGACATTGCCGTCAACGAACTATCTGAACACGAAATTACCACTGCACTAAAAAACTTAGACGCATCAAAAGGACCTGGACCGGACGGAATAGCACCAATATTTTTAAAAAATCTAGCAGAAGAATTCACTCTACCACTACTACATATTTCACTGAAAAATGGAACATTCCCAGAAATATGGAAATCATCCTTTTTAGAGCCAATTTTTAAATCAGGCGCTAAATCGGACATCCGAAACCATCGTGGGATTGCCATTATATCATGCATTCCAAAATTATTCGAAAAACTAGTAAATGACAAAATATTTCAGCAAATCAAAAATCAAATAACAAGCAAGCAGCATGGCTTTTATAAAGGCCGCTCAACAACATCAAACCTTTTAGAATTTGTAACATTTACTGTAAATGCAATGGACAATGGCAACCATGTGGAAACACTCTACACAGACTTTAGTAAAGCATTCGACCGTATTGACATACCTTTATTACTCTTCAAACTGCAAAAATATGGCATAGAAAATAAACTATTGAAATGGCTCGAATCATATTTAACGAAACGTCAACAAACAGTTCGCTTTCAGAATATACTCTCGGAACCAATTTCTGTCACCTCTGGCGTACCCCAGGCCCACTTAGGCCCTCTTCTTTTTATTTTGTACGTTAATGACATTACCTTTATACTCAAACATCTTAAAGTGCTTATATATGCAGATGACATGAAACTTTTCATGGAAATAAGAAATGTCCAAGACACTGAAACATTCCAAAACGAAATAAATATATTCCACTCGTGGTGTAGCAAAAGTCTACTCCAACTTAATGTAAAGAAATGCAACTCAATAACCTTCAGCAGAAAAATTTCAAATGTTCCCATAGACATACACTTAGGCAACCAACTTGTAGAAAAATGCAAAATTGTACGAGATTTAGGCGTAATCTTAGACTCCAAGCTCACATTTGTTGAACATTATAATACAATAATAAATAAAGCAAATAGTATGCTGGGCTTTATTAAACGTTTCACCTACAATTTTGAAGACCCTTACACAATAAAATCATTATACAATACATATGTCAGGCCAATTTTGGAATATTGCAGCATAGTATGGAACCCATACACTGTTCTGTACGAAGAACGCATCGAATCAGTCCAAAAACAATTTATTTTGTACGCGCTTCGTAAACTAAACTGGACGACATTTCCTCTTCCATCGTATAAAGCACGTTGCATGCTCATTAATATACAAACACTCAAAGAACGCCGCGAATTTGCCATGCTTTACTTTATCAACGACATTATTTCTCAACGTGTACAATCCGCATCATTACTTTCGCAAATAAAATTTTATGTACCTAGCCGACAACTAAGAACTCGTAATTTATTCCAAGAACAATCTTTTAGGACTAACTATGCTAAAAATAGCCCCATCAATAGAATGATGCGTCATTATAATGAAAATTGTGTAATAATTGACCTTTCCATGCCTAGAAAACAAATCAAATCTGAACTAAACCGTAGAAATAATGTATAGTATATAAGTAAATATTGTAAACCCATTCTATGTAGTCTACATATGCTTGACGAAAATAAATAAACTAAGTCAACAACAATCGCGCCTAGTACCACGAAACCAACGACCATTACCAATTGCGAAGTAACAACGATGACGAAGCGAATACTACTAAAGACGGCTTTACAACAGTGACCCGTAAAACAAGAATAAGGAAACATTCATAAATTACGTAACGCTTTTAGGAGGGGGGGGGGGGGATACAACAAGTTGTGACATAGGGGGGAGGGGGAGTTAGCTAGATCGTTACATAACATGTTTTCACCGAAGAAAAAATTTTTTTCTAGGAATTTGTTACGTAACAGGCGAGGGGGGGGATGAAGAAATTTGTGACAATTTGTTACAGTCAATTTTGGGCAATTTTTGCGTTACGTAATTTATGAATGGTCCCTAAAAGAAGTAAATTTTCTCCTGAATAGCAAGAAAGTAGTAGCGATCACGTTATGGATGTGAAAGATAACTCGAGAGAAGGCAGACCAAATGACTGCAGTTTCAGTTTCACCACCTCAGAAGCAAACTGCGTCAACAATATTCGACGGATAAGCAACCTTAGTATTATTTTTTAAATCTCTGTATATTATAAGAAATATAAAAGATCCATGGATCAGTTATGCTAACGCATTGTGCCATATCAAATGAACTAATAAAAAATAGTTGATAATTTAAATTAAAGTACCATTGTAAATTATACACGGTCTGGAAAAATCGATTACTGAAATCCTTCAGAACATAAACAAATCAATTTAAATCAACAGAAAATAACGATTAAGGATACCAACAAAGGTGGTGGAAAAATAATGCCTTTTCTTTCAACTTAACAAACGAAGGTATAAAATAAAACAAACGATTAGATATTTTTATTATTAATATTATAACAAAAATATATTTCGCCATCTTTTTTGCATAAAACACAAAATAAAACTAACCTCAACATGTAAATGTATAATAGCAATAATAATAAAAATTAAATTACATATAATGTATCGTGTATGCGTATGGATTAATAATAAAATCAAAAGAGGAGCGGGGAAGCTTCCAATTAACTTTAAGTGGTTAAAATAAACTGTGTCTGTGTGTGCGTGTGCGCGTGGAGGGGACACGACACGGCACTCATCCAATTTTGAAAAACGTCCAAGCTCGCTTAACAACATATTGAGGAACCAACTCAAACATTAGGCGGATCAACTTGTACCCCGTTTTACTAACACTTCCGCACATCCGCTTTCGTTCATTCCATTTTGTGTAGTATGCAAATTAAATTAGTAGCTCACATAGCAACGGATCGTATCAATAGTATGTATCTCCTCGCTTCCTAATGTGTTTGCTGTGTATAACAGAACCGCTTTCAGCGAACTTTATCTGACTCCTAGTAGCTTCCAAGTAACTTTGCAATTTAAATACAAAATATACATTTGTGTGTTTATGTATGAGTGTGTATGAGAGAAAAAGCCCTTTTGCGTGTGTGTGTGTGTGGATGAACTGTCACGAAACTGTTTCAAAAGTTAAGCGATATGCCAACAACAGGCTATTTCCTAAATGATTTGAGAGCATTTCAGCTTCGTGTGTTGTGCTAATTCCGCACAAAAAAATGATGCTAGTGGAAAAAATCTACAAAAATTACACCCTTGTTAGTTAATTTCAAACATTCTTCTCCTGATAAATAGTATTTGCATGGATAAGAGGTACCTACGTAGTTTCCGGTTTCTTCTAACTCTAGCTCCCACTCATTGATTTAACCTTCTCTCGCCTTACTCGGACCAAGTCCAAGTCGCTTTGTATGTTACACCTCACCCCCTACCGAATTCGGGCGGGCACCCAATACAGATGATATGGTTCTGAGCAGTTATGCCTCGTCGCAGCAGCAGATAGCCGATCGAGGTCGCAATCTCCCAAAAAAGAAAATAATTATCACAGCACACGTTCCCCGTTCGGCATCTGCTTATTCCTCTAGAGAATCGGTTCCCTTCCCGGTGTTCTTTTGTTTTGCGCCTAACAGTGACGACCATAACTGCTACCCTCCATCACACCCTTCAGTTGCTAAGCTACGTAGGGCACCGAAGCACGACCAGTAACCTAAACGGCGAGGGGTCAGACGATGGCGGTTTAGGTGCTCTATCTCCCTCGTTTTTTTTTTAGAAAGGAAGGAACGTTGTTGAGTGATGGGAAATCATACAATCCTAACTTTATTAATTCGTGCTCTTCTACTGAACAACTCTACATTAACAAGTTTGTGACATTTTTTTTTTCTGTAACATTGATTTTGTCTTCAACTTCTGCTTTTTAATAAATGCGAAACCGTTGATTTATGAGTGTATTTCAAATGTTTTTTTTTTGTTTCGTAACTCTTCGTTTGTTTGTTTTCGTTTGCTTGCTCGCAAGTCTTTGGGATCGAGACCGGCTTCGTCTCGCTAAATTTGCTGTCCTCTTGTTTCGTACTTTCAACGAGGGCATATCTTTCTATCATCGAATTTACTAGTTTGTTTTGTTTTTTTATTATTTTACTCTCGAACTATGATTTGATTCGTCACTTGCTGGTTCCAACGTTCCACCTTCGCTTGTTTGTTGATTTTTGGTTAATTTAGATACATTTTTATGCTTAACACTTTCGTTTTTCTTCTTCTTGTTATTAGTTTGAACTAATGTTAGAGGTATTTCTATTTTCCTTACTTTGTTTTGTTGTTTATTTTAGCATTTTTTATTTACTTAATTGCTTAAACCTTAGAACAACTTTACTCTGTATATATATACTTTAAATTATATACTTGGATTACACTTTACAATAACTAATATTTACAACGCGGTACCATTTTTTCTTGTTATTTTTATATACTTTCATTTCAGTTTGTTATTTGTTGTTTCTGGTTCTACCCCATATTGAACATCACATCTCTTATCATATTTGTTTTGTTGTAACCATTGTTTAACTTGAGGGATTTTTTTTGTTTTTTTTCTAGATTTTTTTCATATGCCAAATCAAATTGTAACACAACTGGATTGTGTGTACATAAATGTACATTTTTCAATGTTTATTAATTTGTCGTAAAATAAAACAAAACGAAAAACAAAACAACTGGACTAAATTTACAAAACAAAGCTAAATAAGTTTATCACTTTAATCCGATAGAAGTTTTTGCAGAAGGAGGGACGAATTTTTCGGGTCACCGACTCGTATTTCCTCCGAAGAATTCTGAAAATGGAAGATCAGAAAAGAAACCCTGATTAGCTATAGTAGATGATGAACTAAAGCGACTGGCGGGGGTTCGGAACAGCGTGAAATGCAGGATGAGTGATCGGTGGGAAGATGGCACATGAAAAAAGGAACGATTAGTTTAAATGAAGTGCTTAGCAGTGAAAATGAAATTAGTGTTTCACTACAACATTGATGTTAAAGGAAGACATATGGATGAATATGAATTAACAATTAAGATTCGGGTAAGTAAAATATTTTTTGCTTTCAAAATGTTTTATTGTGATTTTTTTTGGATCCGATGGTATTAATACAGTGCTCGGAGTAATGATCCGGATCTGTTTGATTTTTAGGAATTATGTCTTCATTCCAACGAGTCGCAGCACCTTCTGATCATTTGTCAGACCATAACCTCAAGTTTTAACAATCTAGGAATCTCTTGTAGGGGGCATGAGCCTGCATCGTTAAGAGCGATTTTAAACCGTTTTACTTTTTTTTACTCGATGAATCAATATTTTTTAAGGTATATGTGTGCCAAATTTAAGCACGAAGTTCGGAGTGTCGTAAGTACACTTTACGCTGTTAATTTAGATTTAATGATATTCAACAGAATCACGTTTGAATAGAAAATTTTCGAATTAGTCTTAAATATAATTATGACGATACTGAAAAGAACATTTGATGTTGGCGTTAGTACTGATGGGCGATGTACTGGATTCGAAGCTCGTTGGATGCTGCTGGCTTCACACACATGATTGTGGTAAATTTTTAAATTTCAATTTATCTGAATGGCTTGATAGCGCTGATAATAGGACTATTTTGGAAAGTTTAAGCAAATATTCTCTGACTACTAACACGGAGCTGTAAAAACTAAATAATCCAGTCAGTCCACGGAGACGGACACATCCGAATAATCGTCTTCTCTCCCGGTGTTGATAACCAGTTTGCCGAAAGGAGGGCACCTGAAAAGGTCGAATAGCAGCATTCGACTAAAATCACAATTCTTTCTGCTCAAGATTTGCGGCTCGATGCATGAAATTAGCGGGAATCAATCACGAACGGATGTTTTAAAATCACAAACTAATTCAATCGCGATCCACCAGCCGTATCCAGTTCACAAATATTTTCTTCTCGGTATTGCATAGCCCTTTGAGAAGATGCTCTGCTCTGTTCGCTCCAAACAGCTCATTATGAATGATATTAGAAATAAAATCTGTATCAGACCATGATGAGACGAAGTCGAAACGCAAATTCCGTAACAAATTTAGGAGCCCGAATATTGTAAGATTAGTCGTTAGTTACGACAAAATAACCATGACTATTTTTGCATTTGTCAAAGCAACTGACGTTGAAAATAAGATTTAAACCGATTTTCAATATATTATTGCACGTAAAATGATAAAACTTTGTAATCTATAACTGAGGGATTCCATGAGAAACCGGCCGACCACAAAATATGACCATCGTCGATTCGATCGAATCTTTGAAGTTGCCGCACTCGTAAAAAGTTACTCAGACTCTGAGTAGTTTTTAACTCAGTTTTGAATGATGTTCGTAAACGTCAAAAATTGAGTTGACAAGTATAATATCCCTGAGTAACTCTGACTCACTTTTTGGGTATTACACAAGAAACCGTTTTGGAGTTACCAAATGGAAAAGCCGTTTTTCGCCAAGTTAAAAATTCCAACCCAGTAAAGCTCAGCCGGAAATGAACTGGAATTCTGGCTGGTTCCAGTTCGTATTCCGGCTCCAGTGACACAACCGATTCTAGTTAGAATCGGTTGTTGCACTGGAGCCGGAATACGAACTGGAACCAGCCAGAATTCCAGTTCATTTCCGGCTGAACTTTACTGGGAAGCGTCATCCGCATTTTCCATTAGTAGGTAAACGCTCGTTTAGTTATCATCGCTCAGCAGCTTTTCAAAAAGAAAAATTTGTTCAAATATTTATAATAGTTGGAGCTAGAGTTGTAGTGTTTGTGGTAAAATACATTTAAATTTAAAGAGTGGATTTGAGCAACCAGCATGCAGAACATTTCAGAAGAGGTGGATACTGAAACGGTAATGAAGTTACGAGGTAATATTCACGTTATACTTACAAAAAACATAAAATTTAATAAACTGAAGTTTTGTTAATTATTATTGTAAAAATATTCCATGAGAAAAGAAAGCCTGGATTGTATTGTATCCAAAACAAAATTTTGACGGCCAATTTCTTCGCTGGATGAAAACCGGTTTAGTTCCAGTTCAGATGCAACAATCGATCGTGAACCAGTTTAAATAGGAATCAGTTGTTGCACTTCAGTTGAACTCCTGACAGAAATGATTCAGAATTCCTAGTCATGATCCGGATGTTTCCCAGTAAAGCTCAGCCGGAAATGAGCCGGATTCCGGTTGGCTCCAGTTCCCATTCCGGCTCCAGTGATACAACCTATTCTAACTAGCATCGGTTGTGTCACTGGAGCCGGAATACTTACTGGAACCAGCTGGAATTCCGGCTCATTTCCGGCTGAACTTTACTGGGTTTTAATGAAGTATTGCACTCATAAATTGAGTAATATTCTACCCAAAATCTGAGAAATTTCAACTCAATTTTTGGCTTTGTTGTCTACTCAAAAAATGGGTAAGCTTCTGTTCATAATATGAATAATAATCGCTCAATTTTTGGTTTTGTTAAAGTTCTACTGAACCAAAAATTTGAGTAACGTTCAACTCAAAGTCTGAGTAATAATCGCTCAATTTTTGGTTTTGTTAAAGTTGTGCTGAACTCAAAATTTGAGTAATGTTCAACTCAAAATCTGAGTAATAGTGACGCATTTTTAGGTTTAGTGTGAATAATATTGTACTCAAAAAACCGAGTAATAATTGCTCAGTTTTTGGTTCAGGCAGGCTTACTCAAATTTGAGTAACTTCGGAATTACTCAATTCAAGGGTTGTTCCACTTTATCTGGAAATGGGTGGGATTAAACTCAATTTTGAGTTACTTTTTACGAGCGTGTGAGTGCAATTTATGAATCTCCTTGATTTTCTTTGACGATTGCAATGTTTTGATACAAGAGCAATGTTTTAAAAAAAATTAATTTAATTTTTTTTGTTCGATTACTGTATTTTATACACCAAAACTTTCTGAGAATGAGTTGCAGGGAACGAATATTTCTGTACGAAAAAATACACACTGAAAAAAAATTGTGTCATTTTTAATAAAAACAAATTTGTGTTGCTAATCTAAATTGCAAAAAAAAACCCAATTTTTTATTTTTTTATATTTCGTTAACAGAAACCTAAAGAGAAAAGAAACATTTTGAATATAATTGTATGATGGAGAACTTATCGGTAAAAGAGTTTTTCTAGCAATATCTTTATACAAGTTTTTAAATTCCATACTGATTGACATACAAAACTGTAATTTTATTACAGTATATAATCCTAAGTATCGTTTAAAATCAAAATGCATTTAACAAAAATCTTCCATAATGCGATAATTTTCGAGATAAGTGGAATTTTGTTCCAACACAAACAGTTATCCCGTGTGATTATGCCCTTTTTAAAAATTATTCGTGTTACCCCACCAAAAAAAAAAGGTCAAAAATTTAATGTTCATCATTTTAAACACGCAAATGATTTTTTTTTCAGTGTATTTGGATCATGGAGAGGCCTTCAATAAAAAAGTTTTCCTAACAATAACTTTTGACATATTTTCAAAATTCGTACTATTTGCAGTCAAAATTACAATTTTATTTTTGAATATGATTTTAAACGCCATTTTAAATCAAAATGCGAATAATAGCGTTAAGTTCTTCATCATACAATTACATTCAAAATGTGATGGAAGAAAACCTTTGAAATATCCAGGTTTTTGTTAACAAAGTATTAAAAAAAATTGTTTTTTTTTCGCAATTTAAATTTTCAACACAATTTTTTGTTTTTATGAAAAATGACACAATTTTTTTTCAGTGTATATTTTTTTCATTCTTAAATATTTATTCCCTGCGACTCGTTCTCAAACAGTTTCGCTGTATAAAATACAGTAATCGAACGAAAATAAATTGAAATTAATGCATGTAAAAATGTCTACACCCTTTTAAAAAAATTGCTCTTGTGTCAAAATAATCTTATTGATAGTGGAAAATGTTTAGTCTTCCATGCTGGTGAAATGTGTAAAGTCATTCGTTATCGAGCACTCAGTCGAGATAGAAGTCTTTTGTTGTTGGTCCGTACACTCTATAGCGACAAATAGTGCTAATCCGCGTTCAAGGTTATGTCGCACACTCTACGCCTAGTCGAGTATTTTTTCACCTCTTTTGTGTTTCTGTTTCTAAGTACCGTTAGCCGGTCAGTGACAAGTGAAGCAGTGTTCTTCTAGTAAGCCGTCTGGATACCGTTACCTACACAAGTTAAGTATTAGTTTACGTTTCCCCTTCTTGGTTGCCTTAATAACGTGCAGTGGGCAATAGGCCCGTGCAAAAATGACTTCCCCTGACGGTGGTTCATCTCAAGGTGAGATGGACGTCGAAACAAAATCGGCTCTCCGGCTCAAAGTATATCCGAGCTCGGCCAACGGGCCATTTGTGATCTTCTTTCGGACCAAAGAAAAAAAGTGTTGCAGATTTCTCGGGTTCTGGCGGATCGGTATTCCGCCGTGACAGAGATATCGAAAATTCGCCCTGATAAGTTTTGGCTGGTTGTTAACAGTTTGACTCAGGCAAACGATATTGCTGGCTACGGGCCCTTTACGAAGGAGTATAGGGTATATATTCCAGCTAACAGGGTTGAAGTCAGTGGGGTCACTTCCGATTCGATTCTGAATTGCGAGGACCTGCTAAAATATGTTTCAAAGACCCCATGCTTAAGCCAGTGAAGATCCTGGAGTGCAAACGTTTGCATTCAGCATCAGTCACAGCTGACGGAAAGAAAATATATGTCAACTCAGACTCTTATCGGGTGACCTTCGCCGGTTCTGCTCTACCCAACTACCTTCTCTTTGACAAGGTTCGTCTACCTGTTCGCCTCTTTGTGCCGCG